>NC_041393.1:295342168-295346470 GCF_002162155.2 Triticum dicoccoides
GGGGGCTTAGCTGCAGTCCAGTACTTGCCTAAGTTTGAAAAATTCTACCGAGTGGTGAGCAATCCTCCCACTCGGGGGCTTAGCTGCAGTCCAGTACTTGCCTAAGTTTGAAAAATCCCACCGAATGGTGGGCAATCCTCCCACTCGGAGGCTTAGGTGCAGTCCAGTACTCGCCTAAGTTTGAAAAATCCTACCGAATGGTGGGAAATCCTCCCACTCGGAGGCTTAGGTGCAGCCCAGTACTCGCCTAAGTTTGAAAAATCTTACCGAGTGATGCGCAATCCTCCCACTTGAAGGCTTAGCAAAGTGCGGGTCGACCACGACCACCACTTCAGAGTTCATCAAGAAGAAGGATGAGATTGAGCGTGTCGCCAGGACGAGTCACTTTCAGGAACGTCAAGACCATTGCTGAATTTCTTGTCGATGAGTTGACCGGTCCTGCTGAATGAGGTGGGTCGACCGCGACCCCCCCCCTGAGGGCTGCACCGTCAAGAAGAAGGACGAGATTGTGCGCACTGTCAAAGGCCCCTCCAACGGTTGGCGCCAAAGCAGATGGCTGACAGGAACGTCAAGACCATTGCCGAGTGCCTTGTTGATGAGCTGATCAATGCCGCTCAAGATTAGTCCAACCGGTCGACTGCTGATTCTTCTTCAGAAGCTGCATCAAGCAAACAGAAACCAATCCGAGAGAAGAACGAATTTCACTCGAAGATAAACACAACATATTCGAAGATAAATCCAAAGATTCCTAACCGCAGAATAAAGTGCTCGGGCGTCAAGCCCGAAGGAGTTTTAACGGTTACAAAATCACTCGGCATTCCGAGGCAAATAAAGGTGAAGCATAATGTTTTTTCAATCACTCGGCGGGAGAAGGACTGGCCGGATCGCAGAAGCTGTCGAGGTTGATGCTGTCGGCGATATGAGTGGCTGCTTCGAGGAAGGTGTCCATAAAGGTCTGGAAGGAATGCTTCTTAGTATTCGCTACCTTAAGAGAAGCCAGCTTGTCTTCCTTAGCCTCCTTGCAGTGCACTCGGACCAATGATAAGGCGATGTTAGCACCACAACAAGCAGAAGACTTCTTCCACTCTTGCACTCGGCCTGGGATCTGATTGAGTCGAGTCATCAGTGACTCGAGGTCTTGAGAAAGTTCCGCCTAAGGCCAGAGTTCAGCGTCCACTTGGGTCATCGCCACCTTCAGTCGAGCCAGATAAGCGACTGCACCATCCAAGCGTGACTCCAATCACAGCAGATTCATTGCAACATCATCTTTCATGGGACAATTACCCGCGCAGTTTCAACTTCAAAGTCCTGACATAGTTCTGTCCCATCGCGAAAAACGATGAGTTGACAGCATGACAAGAAACTTCAGTCGAAGACAAATTGACTAGTCGAATGAACATACCTTCAAACTTCAGAACAAGTTTCGCGGCAAGTTGTTCCAGATAAGACTCTAGCTTGTCTGTCTTGGCTCTGAGGCTGCCGACTTCTGTGGTCTGGTTCTCCTTGTCCTTCCTCAACTGCTGAACTTCTTGATTAGCTTCCGAGATGGTGACCTTCAACTTCGCGTTCTCCTCTAATTTGCCGACTGAAGCCAACTTCTGGTCCGCAAGCTTCGTCTTCTCACGTGCTTCTTTCTGAGCAGCAGCAAGGTCCAGGTCCTTCTTCTCCAAAGCCTCCTTCATCCTCTCTAAAGAAACAACACTCTTCAGACGAGCCTGAAGTTGGCGATTTTCACTACGCACATCTGCTTGTGTGAAGTCACTCGGTTCAAAGAGACTGAAAGAAAAACCAGTGTGAAGTGCGAGCTACAAAGCAGACTAAACGGTTGAATGATTACCTCCCATGATGGCCGTCTCTTCTTGGGCAGTCTTGAGATTCTTCTTTGCGAGTTCAAGGTCAAGTTCAATGCTGATATGCTTCTTCTTTAACTCGGAGAGTCAAGCCCCAAGATCACAAGACCTCTGCAGTTAGCAAGAGAGATATGTCAGTCGACAGAAATAAGAGACAGTGACAGAGAAAAGTTACTCTAAGACTACTGCCGAATCAAATATTCAACAGTAGTCTCAGGGACTACACCCAGTGGGTGCACTTAGCATGCCCCCACTGGTTCAGATCAATACTCAGCAGGGTCTGGCCAGCGTGAGTTCAAAAAAAGAGGGGATATATCATTAGACCTCAGTCGACTGCCAGCAGCCGACCGTGGTCTCGGGGACTACACCCAGTGGGTGCACTCGGCCTGCCCCCACTAATTCGAATAGTTTACTGAGACTCTAAACAAAGGAACACCCAGTGGGTGATCAGATATAAAGCAACACTCAAAAGTTCAGTCGGAGTTTTGCTGACCTGCACATTGGTCTGAAGGGCAGTGCTGGCATTGTAAGCTACCTCGCTACCTTCATGCATCACCTTCACCTGCTCCATGAAAAGGTTCACCTGACAAAGAGCTTCCCTAGCGGCGCCTGGCGAGTAGTTTGGAGTTTGATACGTGGCGAAGAGTGATGGCTCCAAGGTGGTCGAAGTAGTTACTGGGTCAGACGAGTGGAGTTGCACTGGAGCGACATGAGTCTGTGCAGTTGATCTCGACGGACGATCAGTCGTCAGCAGGCTGGCAAATGTGACGTTGGTCCGAACCGGCCCTTCGGAACGTTCGACCACCGCCTCAAGCGCCGGCGTCGACTGAGGGACTTGGATCTCAAGCCTCCTCTTGCTCGAGACTCCACTCTTCTTCCTCCTCTCCTGTAGAGGCGCTTCTTCTTCCTCGTCATCAATGAGCACAACGATCTCTTGCGGAGCTACAGAAAGAGAGAAGTATCAAATATTCGGCCGGTTGACTACCAACTCGACTAAATAAAACTTGGTCGAGCAAACTTACCAGCTCGGGAGGTGGCCTCTTCGTCTCCTGGTGCCTTGTAGACATCCATGTCAGTAGCAGCAGAGGTGGGTTTGGAAAGATGCGTAATCCAATTGGCCCGAACAGAAATTTCAGCCGGTTTGTATAAGCACAAGTGTGTTACTCACCCCGAAGCCACTGGGACGTCCATCTTGATCCGCGGCAAAGTCTTCTGAGTCTTGGGAGGAGCAACCTTGGGCTGCTTGGCGGTCTTGTCTGTCGGTTCCGGAGTCAACGTCCGAGTGCGCTTCTGAGCGTGAGTACTCGGAGCCATGTTCTTCCCGCGCCCGCCCGCCGGGTCGTGTTGCTGCTTGGATTGACGCTCGGAACACGGCGGCGAGTCGACCTCTTCCTCGTCGTCTGACTCCTCGCTCTCCTCCTCCTCCTCTCCATCCGAAGACTCCCAGTTGCCGCTTTTGTCCGTGCTGGCCTCTTCCTCCTGGCCCTGCTCTAGGGCTTGTTCACCGTTGGGCATAGAGTACATCTCGGTGAAAACCTACAAGACGAAAAGTTAAGCAAAAATTAGTCGACATCAAGTACAGTCGGAACTTATGCACCAAGCAGTTAGAACAAAAGGGCATACCTTGTCGGGTGGATTGTTGTCTCTGAAAGTAATAACTCGCCTGGATCCCCTGGGATTGTCCTGATTGCCTGTGATACTCCTCAACCACATGGCCATGGTCTCGGACGACACTTCCTCTGGATGGACCCGAGCGGTGTCTTCAGGTCCAGAATACAGCCACATAGAATGATCACGGGCCTGGTGTAACGCCCCGGATTCGATGCGCCAGGTGTTTGCCAGTTATTCGTCATCATTGCCATGTAATTTGCTTGTGTGTTGCATTTTATCAAGTCATCATGTGCATTGCATTGCATACGTGTTCGTCTCATGCATCCGAGCATTTTCCCCGTTGTCCGTTTTGCAATCCGGCACTCCTATGTTCCCCGGCGCCCCCTTTTGCCTCTTTTCGTGTGCGTGTGTTAAACTTTCTCAGAATGGCCCGAGGTTTGCCAAGCGGCCTTGGTATAGCACCCGTAGACCGCCTATCAAGTTTCGTGCCATTTGGAGGTTGTTTGATACTCCAACGGTTAACCGGGTAACCGTAAAGGCCTCTTATGTGTGCAGCCCAATACCCCTCCAAAGCAGCCCCTGAGCCCATCCAAACCCCTTCCATGCTCTCGGTCGTTCGATCACGATCGTGTGGGCAAAAACCGCACCTCATTTGGATCCTCCTAGCTCTCTCTACCTATATATTTGTGCCTCCCCCCGAAAATCCCGGGTCCAAACCCTAGCCCCGCTCCTCCGCGCCGCCGGACATGTCCATCCCGCGCCGGACATGTCCAGCGCCGCCGCCCGTCCAATCCCACCGCGTCACGTGGCCTACGCCGCCGCCCCCCCTCGCGGCCCACTC
>NC_041393.1:295346886-295383908 GCF_002162155.2 Triticum dicoccoides
GGCGTGGCCCCGCGTCGCCGCCGCTCGCCCCGAGTTCCCGTTTCGCTCCGCCGCCTCCCCATCGCCGTCCGGCCCGCCTCTGGCCTGCGAGCCGCCGGAGCTTGCCGGCTCTGCCCCGCCGCCGGCGTCCCGCCCGCATCCGGCGCCGCCCCGCCATGCCCGCGCCGCCTCCTCCTCCACCAACTTCGGCGACCCCGCCGGCGTCGGTCTCCGGTCAGATCCGGATGGGTGGATGAGATCCACCCGTCCCGCGATCCAAACGGCGTCCCGCGTCCCCGGATCCCTCCTTCCCGCACCGTCCCGTCCCGCGTTGACTTTTTGGAGGGTATATTTTCATCAGTCACAGTTTTCTGTTATTATGTGTGCATGTTTGAGATGCGATAACTTCCTGTGTGCTGCTCCGTTTTGTGCGTGTAATATATCAAAATGTTCATTGTGAGATGCTCGACATTTCGTTACATTGTGCCATGCTTGTTTGAGGTCATCTGGATGCCTGCATCATTGTTGCAAGAGTACTATATGATGTTAATCTGCTGAAACTGTTATAATTGATGATTTGTCTTTTTCGTTGCATTTTGTGTGTGCATCCTATGAGCATGATCTCTACATGTGTTTTGTGCTACATCATGCCATCTTTACAGGGGTGCAGTCCATGTATTTTTGTGAGTTGTATAGTAAGTGCATCAAGCTTGTTAAGTAGGGTACTTGCTGTTGCTGTTTTGCTAGGCTGAATCTGTTATTTTGTGATGCTATGTAAACCTGTTGCTACAAGTCATTCTATGCATAATCTGGGGATGTTCACTAAGGATGTTTTGTTATACCTGTCATGATCTATCCATCCATGCCCATGGTTGCATTTATAGCCTGCTGTAGCATGTAGTAATATTGCTGCAAATTTGCTAAATAATGTTGCTGTCAGCCTGTTTACATTAAGTTCAGTTTTGCCATGTGTTTTGCTAGTGATCCATGCATCCTATGAACTTGTTCTTGCCATGCTTAGCTTCATAAACATGTTTTCTTACTGTTGGTTACCTTGTCATGCCATGTATTGCTCTGTGGTGAGTGGTACAAGCTCACCAACATGCCTACTTATTGTTGTTCCTGCCATGTTTGAATCTGTCATATCTTTTGCCATGTTTACATGGGTGCCATCCTATTTTCTGTGCCCTTTTGGCTCATGGTCAGTAAGGGACTTTTGTTATATGCAATAAGTAGATTCATGCCATGCCTTGGGTTGCCATGTTAAGTTCCTGTAACATGTTGTTTGATAGCTCTAAACATTGCAACCTGATGTTATTTCTGCAAAGTCTGAAACTGTTACTATATGCAATCTTGCCATGTGTTTTGGAGCATGTTCTAGTGATTTATGGAGATAGCTCAGTGTTCATGTTTTGTTATGCTTTACATGTACATCATGTCCATACCTTTTGGTTTCATAATGTGGTACTGTAGCATGTTGTTTTGATGCTTGCAATATTCCTAGTTGCTGTTTTGGACAGATTGTTGTTATGACTTGTATAGAGTGTATGTGTTGAACCGTTGCTCCGGTTTGAGTGTGCTCTATATGAAACTTGCTTAGTTTTGCATGTAGTTTCATGTTATCATGTTGTATCCATGTTTTGAGAGTGTTTGCTTGATGTTTGTATGCATTTTGCATCAATGCCATGGTTAACTTGTTTTGCTCATATCTTCTAGGCCGTAGCTCCGAATTAAACGAACTTTATATGTAACTTGACTAGAATCTCGTGTAGATCATCTTGTTTCATATTAACTTGCTGTTTAACAACTTGAACATAAGGTTTATTCAGATCTGGACCAATTTCGAAATTTGCATATGAGGACTTACCGGAATTGTTATATGTTGTTTCCGGCCTCATTTAAACTTGCTTTGATATGTTGTTTTTGTTTGCATCATCTCTTGCCATGAGTAGCTTCATGTAGCCTTGTCATGCAGCATGCTTGGTTGTGCATCATGTCTTGTATATGTGTGGTGTGTTTACCATGTTGTGTGCTTCTCTCGATAGTTCCCGTTTCGTTGCGATCGTGAGGATTCGTTCGTCTACGCTTGGTTCGTCTTCATGGCTTCATCTTCTTCATGGAATCGTTCTTCTTCCTAGCGGGATTTCAGGCAAGATGACCGCTACCCTGGATCTCACTACTATCATTGCTATGCTAGTTGCTTCATTCTATCGCTTTGCTGTGCTACCTATCTTTTGTTCTTCAAGCCTCCCAAATTGCCATGAACCTCTAACCTTTTCACCCTTCCTAGCAAACCGTTGCTTGGCTTTGTTACCGCTTTTGCTCAGCCCCTCTTATAGCGTTGCTAGTTGCAAGTGAAGTTGAAGATTGCTCCATGGTGGATAAGATTATGTTGGGATATCACAATATCTCTTATTTAATTAGTGCATCTATATACTTGGTAAAGGGTGGAAGACTCGGCCTTATGCCTGGTGTTTTGTTCCACTCTTGCCGCCCTAGTTTCCGTCATACCGGTGTTATGTTCCCGGATTTTGCGTTCCTTACGCGGTTGGGTGATTTATGGGACCCCCTTGACAGTTCGCTTTGAATAAAACTCCTCCAGCAAGGCCCAACCTTGGTTTTACCATTTGCCTCACCACCACCTATACCCTTCCCTTGGGTCGGCCAACCCGAGGGTCATCTTTATTTTAGCCCCCCCGGGCCAATGCTTGTCTAAGTGTTGGTCCGAACCGAGCCGCCTGCGGGGCCACCTCGGGGAAACTCGAAGTCTAGTTTTACTCGTAGCCTGTCTCATCTGGTGTTGCCCTGAGAACGAGATATGTGCAGCTCCTATCGGGATTGTCGACGCGTCGGGTGGCTTTGCTGGTCTTGTTTTACCATTGTCAAAATGTCTTGTAAACCAGGATTCCGAGTCTGATCAGGTCCTCCTGGGAGAAGCTATATCCTTTGTTGATCGCGAGAGCTTATCATGGGATGAGTTGGGACACCCCTGCAGGGTTTAAACTTTCGAAAGCCGTGCCCGCGGTTATGCGGCAGATGGGAATTTGTTAATGTACGGTTGTAGATAACTTGACACCAGATCCGAATTAAAATGCATCAACCGTGTGTGTAGCCGTGATGGTATCTTTTCGGCAGAGTCCGGGAAGTGAACACGGTTTTGGGTTATGTTTGACGTAAGTAGGAGTTCAGGATCACTTCTTGATCATTGCTAGCTTCATGACCGTTCCGTTTGTTCCTCTTCTTGCTCTTATTTGCATACGTTAGCCACCATATATGCTTAGTCGCTGCTGCAACCTCACCACTTCACCCCCTTCCTTACCCTTTAAGCTTTGCTAGTCTTGATACCCATGGTCATGGGATTGCTGAGTCCTTGTGGCTCATAGATTACTACAACAACAGTTGCAGGTACAGGTTATGCGATGATCTTCATGAGAGAGATGTTACTTGTTTTGGTGTTCTTCTTCTACTTCTTCTTCGGTCAGGGGATAGGTTCCAGGTCGGCAGCCTAGGCTTGCAGGGTGGATGTCGTTTGAGTTTTTGTTTGTGTTTCATCCATAGTCGGATGATGCTCTTATGTATTGTGATGATGTATTCGTGTGGCATTGTATTCCTTTTGTATGTATCCCCATCTATTATGTAATGTTGATGTAATGATATCCACCTTGCAAAAGCGTTTCAATATGCGGTTCTATCCTTGGTGGGACCTTCGAGTCTCTTTAGGATAGTATCGCATACTGGGCGTGACACCTGGAGAGGCTGGATGCGTCGACTGAGGAACACTTCCAGCAGGTCCAGGCCGGTAACACCTCACTGATAAGCTGAACCACTTTCTCTACCAGCATCTTCGTCTCCACGTTCTCAGCAGCGGTCACTTTGAGTGGAGAAGGAGTTTGGACGCGGTCGAATGTGAAGTTGGGGAGGCCAGTCGACTGACTTGGAGCTGCCTCGTCCTAGCAATAGAACCAGGTCGACTGCCAGCCCCTAACCGATTCCGGGAGAGTCATAGCAGGGAAGGAGCTCCTATGCCCTTTTTGGATACCTAAACCCCCACACATCTAGATGATGTTGGTCTTTGAGTCACTCGACTTCACTTTTTTGACCGACTGGGATCAGATGGTGAAGATGTGTTTGAAAAGACCCCAGTGCAATCGACACCCCAAGAAATTTTCACACATCAACACAAAGGTGGCCAGATACGTGATGGTGTTTGGAGAATAATGGTGGAGTTCGGCGCCGAAAAAGTTCAAGAACCCCCAAAGAAAGGATGCGGAGGAAGCGAAAAACCCCGGTCGACGTGGGTGGCAAGCAGTATGCACTCACCCGGTCGAGGCTGAGGATTCATCTCCCCCTATGGCAACCTTGCCGCTCCCTTGGCGATCAGCCCGGACTCCACCAACTCGTCCAGATGCTCCTGCCAAATCGAAGACCGGATCCAATCGCCCTGGATCCAGCCAGGCGACAGCCCTACGCGCGATGACGACCTGCGCTGCTGCTTTTTGCCCTTCGCCACCCCCTTCGCCTTCTTTGCGTGTTCCAGCATCGCCATCTTGTCCTTCACCATGGTGGCCGAGCGACAGCATGGAAACATAAGAGTTGGGCACGGCAGAGAAGTGGAGGAAGAAGAAGGAGGAAAAGGCATGCACAGTGCAGACGCCTCGGCCCCATCACCTTATAAAGGGTCGCTTCCGAGTGAATGACGCGTGGGACCAGGCAATCCTGTCAAATCCCGCAACAGCCGTGCGCAGCGTACGTGGCGAAAAAGGCGGCACGGAAACCGAGGCCTCACTGTTTATCCGCTCCGCCCGTTTCGGCACTCCCCGTCCCGCGTGCTTCCCCGAAATTTCATATCCAGCGAAATCCAGGATACGCAGCAGCTAATCGCGCCCAAGATCCTGCACTTCAATACAACACTCGGCAAACGACGCCACAAGTTCAGTCGACATCTCCCTGAATGGATCAAGGCGACTGAATCGACGCTGAAATACCGACGCGAGTTTTCCATCTTGCAAAAAAACGCTCGCGAAGGCGCGAAACTCAGACCACGTCCAACTCTAACCAGCTTTCTACTCGAACCTTAATCCATTCGGGGGCTACTAATGAAGATACATACCTAGGGTAGGGTCATAGGCCTGACCTATACGTCCTACCCAAGGTCACTACCCAGGAAGGCAAGAAGGTCTATAGGCAACATGAGACCCCCGGTCGAAGATGTCAAGTGCAATCCACTCGACATCATGTGACTCGGGAGTCTTCCTACCTACTGTCACTCGACCATCCAGAGAATCACTCGACCTCTCGAAGACCAGGAGTCACTCAGCATGCAACGGACAAGCATTCACTTCGTAGTCTTTAAGGTCATTAACAACACTTAATGCTGGCGTTACCAGTAATGCCACCACTTTATGTACATTAACTCCCTTGTAATGGAGGGCGGGAAAGGTCCTGGCGAACTCTATATAAGCCACCCTCCTCCTCTGGCACAAGGGTTCGCACCCCCTGTAACATCACATATATAATCTAGTCGACCACCGAGACGTAGGGCTATTACTTCCTCCTAGAAGGGACCGAACTCGTAAACCCCGTGTGTACACCTTCACCATAGCTGAGGTCTTGCCTCTCCATACCTACCCCCCTTTCTACTGTCAGCCTTAGAACCACGACAGTGCTCATCCTCTTTCATTGTATTATCCATGCTAGTTTAATTTATTTTTGTAGCTTTCTTCTTGTGTGTTTGATAAACCTTAAGAAAACCAAAAAAATTAGTCAGTATAATTTCCATGCTTGTAGTAGTAATTAAAAAGAAAACCCAAAACGATTTATCGTTCTTCTTTTGCTAGTTGGGAGCTTTCCCGTGTAAATAGTTTTATTTCTTTTCTTTCCTTTGGGGGTCGAGAGTAGAAGACCTTAATGAAAATGTTTAGTGGCTCTCATATGCATGATTGTTGATTTAACTTAGAGCCCATATTACTTTGTCTTCTCTCTTGAATTGAATGCTTGCAGATTCCAGCTTAGTCCAATGCACGTGCACTATTATTATTACTAGTTGATCCGTTGCGCCAAATGGCGCAGAGACCTGCTGAAGACATGTTGTCGATGAAAATAGTTTCATGCTGCAAGAACCTTCAACTAAAGCCATGTTCGCGATGAAATTAGTTTCATTTACTAAGGATAAGCCATGTATATATAGTCGGTTTAGTTGTGGTCTGCTAAATCCATATGCGCCTTAAAAAAAAACATGGTTTAATATGCAAAGCCTCACGTATTTCAAGTATGAATAAGAACTACGAACTCTTTTTTTTGCGATTCAAACACATTTCTAGAGTTTTTACATAAGCACTGAATGTTCAACACCAGAGACGCCCCAAACATTTTTCTCTTCTTCTGCCTCTAATGCGCCCTGATCGATCGCTTTATGAAGATACATATGTTTTGAGCAAGCATGTATGGTAACTATTCCAACCCCTCCATATAAGAAAATTGAACGGAGACTTGTATCAGGGTAACCTATGTTCAAAAAAAAGTGTTGTATGTTCTGGATTTCTGATGATTTTGGTCTTGGAAGACCTGAACAGGCAAACATTGCTAATAACGTGACTCATTTACCAACAAGGGCTTTATTTTATACCAAAGTTTTAGTCAGCTACAGTTCACAATTCGAAAATGGAAATGTAAATATGTATGGTTAATGTGGATGCAACAAAAGAGTTCTTAGAAAAGAAGACTTGGACATGGACAAACTTAGCAAGGTTCAGGAACACAATACAAAGGCATGCAACACTCCCAAACAGTGCATTGTACAGAAGGTATAATGATCTCCAGGATCTGCAAAACTGATCATCCAGAACACTTCATCTGAGTTGAAACACTATCAATCAAGCTTCATAAGATCTATTCAACAACTCATGAAAAAAAGAGAAGACGATGAAACATGTGTTCTGTACACACATGCCTTTCAAAAGAGTTCCCTAAAAAACCGTGGGGGATATGGTCCTTGTAGAAGCCATGGGGGATATGGCCGCACATAGGACAGGGGTCGTGTTCTCCGGCTCCTCCGGTTGCAATCCTATAGAACCAAAAAGGAAAAACAATAAAATTGGGGACATTGCATATATGACGAAATAGAAGTTATTGTTCATTTTTACAATTGATGATTTGGATTCTAATTCATACTCTAACATATGACGGCTATATTCCTGTATTTATATGCTATAAATAAAGTATATAAGATAAGAATGAAACTATGCGTAGAAAGCTGCAAGATCGTCATCCTTGCTAGCAAAAAATATGGCCTTTTCTTCTCACTGAAAGTACATCTCTATAAGAATCGCTAGTTAAGCACAAGTCTAACTAACAATTTATCACAGGAGAAACAACAGAATGCCGACTACACTAAAAAGGAACGCACCTTAACCAAAGCTCTAATCAGCAATAGAAACAAGAGCCTGTCAGTTCCTAGACCCTAGATCCTCGCAACTCATAGACCATGTGGAATAAAGGGCAACCACAGTACGCAAAACAACCTAGAAAAGGTAAAAAATCAGCCGCAGGCAGATCGAAAAGAACATACATTACCACATGTTATGCCTTCACCTAGGCTTAAAACCTGAGAAGAGCATCGTACGAACATACAACTACTTTTAACTTCAAAAGAACCAACTCCATAACACAGATGAACATTAGAGCATCAAGTACCGCCATAATGACCTCACCTAGGCACGAAACAAACAACTTAGTACTCAATCTGGGCAGAGTTGCACATAATGAAAATCCTAAATCATGTTTAAAGGCAATGTTACATGGGTTGACAAAATATATCCACATGCAGTCACATATGCTTTAACTTCCACACCATTTCTACACTATATAAAAAATTGAATACCGTGTGTGCATGGACAGCCACATACAATTTTGTTTCAAACAAAATCAACACAGAAATATCACTATTTAAGGTATTCATGAAGTTCTCAGTATGTCCGGCAATAGCAACAAATCAACAACAAGTAGTATGGCACCAAAATGTTTGGCAAGTGCCTTCATCAATGTTTCCTAATAAATCTCAGAACCTGATACATAATGAGATGGATACTTATAAGTAATGGTGTTCAAAAAAAGCATGTAATCTGACATGGCTCAAGGACATAAATTTCATTCAACGGAGACAATATGCAATGACAAAAAATAATTTACCTGATGGACTAGATGATAAATTCGCTGGTTTATTGAAGAAACTTCCGAGAACTGCTAAATGAATCCCTTCTTTTCCAAATGTAGGAATGAACATGATAACAGCACATCCTTCGTATTCTTGCTGCATAAATGGACATCAATAAATATATGAAGGTATAAATACGTGACAGAACATTAAGTCAAGCATACGAAGAAGTTAAAGAACAACATAAGACGTCAAGCAAATCAAAGGAACATTAAGTCAAAACATCACCTAAGGTAGTAGGGAAAATTCTCAAATGTAACTTCAATATCACTTGGACTAATAATTATGGCCCTTCCATTTAATAGGACCAAGCCCTTGTCTCATATAACCTCTAACTCGCACAGACCTCCTAGCTGAATAAAAATGACAACTGATGATTATTATATACATCAGTTAGCAACTGACAGGGCTCCTGCGCTTCTCGCATCAGAAAATCAACAAGAAAATACAAGGATGTACCTCAACTGCCACAGTTCACAAGGTATTTTGCGGACAAGTTGGTCTTTCAACAATAGATTGCATCTTTTGTTTTGGCCAATAGAAAACTGAGGGACACAGATAGGGAGATGAGGACTCTGGTTCATAAATAAATATTTAGTTATACAATGATAAAATAAAGAATATTCTCAAGGTCACAATAACACATACTTTAACCAACAAAGATCAACCAGAACCAGTAATGTGACATAATCGGGGCCGAGCGGAGGAGGCCGCATGGGGAGAGAAAGAACGGGTGAATATCACCTCGGTGTATCAGCGTCGGATGCGCTCACCGTCGCTCGACGTGTGCGCAACTCCCCAGACAACTCAGCCAGGTCGAGCCGCCGCCATCTATCTTTTCCGCTCCCTCCCTTCCTCCCTCCCTACTAATAAGCAGCAGCCGGCAGGGAGATGTTAGAGGAAGAAGAGGACAAGTCGTCTCAGGCCTTGGTCCTTCCTTCGAGGTGCGCCACAATCCTTGGGCATGCACCGGGTTGGGAAGTACGGGTTGGAGGACGACGTCGGGCGCGGTCGTTCCTCGCTGTAGACCACCTCGGGCAACTTATGGTGTCCAGCCGCTTCCGCTGCTCTCATGCTCACCGCTGCCGCTGTAAGAAGGAGGAAGAGGCGGTGCGCAGGCAGGGGTAGGGAGCTGCCGCCGGGTGAGGGAGGAGGAGCAGGAAGGTCTTGTTTTACCGCTTGGCTCTAGGTTTCCTTTACCAGTTCCCCAATTTGTTACGAACTGTGCGCGGAGGCGCTTTCGCTGCGCGGTGGGACAACAATTGCACCGGGTCCATTGGCAATCACCTACGAAATAAAACAAACGGTGACAAAATCTAGTCAGCCAGGGCCCCCACGCGCACGATGCTTCGGTCAGCCCAGAAAGGACGGGCGTGACCTCTTCCCATAGCAGGCAGCACCTGGCGAACAGAAACAGACCCACCACCACGTCAATGACACGCGTCCTAAGAGGGCCATTCGGGACCACCGTCATACAAGCACCAAGCCAGCGGGTGAAAGCCACCCGTGCAAGAGAGGGGCGCGCAGGATCAGTGCACGCGACCTAGAGGTGGGGTCCACAGCGCGGGGATCACACGTCCTGCTGGTCGAGCCGTGCATCAGCCACACCGCACGCCAACAACTCCCTCCAAACCCGGACAGAAAGGCTGGACACAGAACGAATAAACACCACCCGCCGACGCGTAGGACCAGAGAGCATGGTGCCCCACACGTCATCCCGCGCAAAGAACCGACGGGTATATCCTCAGCAGCTAACCGCTGCCTCCACGCCATGGCCCATCCACCGTGCGACGCGCGACGAGGCACGACCGTCCGTGCACAGCCCATCCCGTGTGGGTCCTCGCGCAAGAACACACGATCGCCCACACAAACCCATCCCGTGAGGAGCCGAACCGAGCCAGCGCAGCCGACGAGCGGGGCCAGCAGAAGCACCGGCCCACCCACCAGTGAGACAAGGGCACGCCAGCTGAGTGCGCATGCGTTGGCCAACCCCGTCATCCGCACTGGGCGCGGTCAGCGCCGGAACAGCCACGCGACGAGGCAGGAGTGGTCACCCGACAAATTCGAACCCAGCCAACCAGAGAACTCGCTGAGCCCACCAGTCATCGGGTTCCACGCAGGACTACTGAGTCAAAACAACCAATGAAAATCGAACAGTCACCACATGCACGTTGACCTAACCAGACCCAATCAGATGACCACGCGCGGCGCAAAAATGAGGAGGCCTCAGGAGAGCGGGTCGGCTAGGCTTCTTATATGTTTAAATACACACTGTTCGGTCGTGCAAGTGAAAGGCAATAATGACGACATATGATGGACTGATCGAGATGAGAGAAGCTGGTATGAACTCGACCTCTTTTATTTTTGTAAATATGATGAGTTCATCGTTCCCGATTCAACCTATTATGAGTAAACATGTTTGCAATGACATTTAGAGATTATAGTTACTTATGCCATGCTTAATTAGCTATGAGTTTATAATGGTTTACCTCGCGTGCCAACATGCTATTAAAATGGTTATGATGTTGTATGATGGGATGGTATCCTCCTTTGAATGAATTGAGTGACTCGACTTGGCACATGTTCACTCATGTAGTTGAAAACAAATCAACATAGCCTTTACGATATTTATGTTCATGGTGGATTATATCCTACTCATGCTTGCACTTGGTGTAGATTAATTTTAATGCATGTTCATGACTATTGTCGCTCTCTCAGTTGGTCGCTCCCCAGTCTTTTGCTATCCTTCACCTGTACTAAGCGAGAATACTGCTTGTGCATCGAAACTCCATAAACCCCAAAGTTATTCCATATGAGTCCATCATACCTTCCTATATGCGGTATCTACCTGCCGTTCCAAGTAAATTTGTATGTGCCAAACTCCAAACCTTCAAATGAAATTATATTTTGTATGCTCAAGCAGCTCATGTTTCAACTAGGGTTGTCTGTATCTTCCATGCTAAGTGGGTTATTCTCAAGAGGAGTGGACTCCGCTCCTCCACGAGAAAATGGCTAGTAACCGGGATGCCCAATCCCAAGATCAAAAAGATCAAAGCAAATCGAAATAATTAAACAAAACTCTCCCAGGGCTGTTGCTAGTTGGAGGCACTCGTTGTTTCGAGCAAGCCATGGATTGATGCTTGTTGGTGGTGGGGGAGTATAAACTTTTGCCATTCTGTTTGGGAACCGCCTATAATGTATGTAGCATGGAAGATATCGCCATCTCATAGTTGTTGCATTGACAGTGAATGTATACCGCTCAAAATGTTATTCATCTCTATTTTAAAATTGAGCTGTGGCACCTCTACAAATCCTTGCTTCCCTCTGCGAAGGGCCTATCTATTTACTTTTATGTTGAGTCATCACCCTCTTATTAAAAAGCACCCGCTTGAGAGCACCACTATTGTTTGCATGCATTAATATTAGTTTATATTGGGTATGACTTGACTGGATATCTTTTACCATGAATTACAATGTTTAGTCAGTCCTTAATCTTTAAAGGTGCTCTGCATTTATGTTTTGCGGTCTCAGAAAGGGCTAGCGAGATACCATCTTGTCATATCATATCATGATTGTTTTGAGAAAGTGTTGTCCTCCAAGTTTTATTATTATTGCTCGCTAGCTGATTATGCCATTGATATGAGTAAACATGAGACCTAAGTGTTATTGTGAATATGGTTAGTTCATAATCTTTGCTGAAAACTTGAATACTGGCTTTACATACTTACAACAACAAGATCAAATAGAGTTTGTAAAAGTTTTTCTTTATCACTTTCAGTTTGTCAACTGAATTGCTTGAGGACAAGCGAAGGTTTAAGCTTGGGGGGGTTGTTATGTCTCCAACGTATCTACTCTTCCAAACACTTTTGCCCTTGTTTTGGACTCTAATTTGCATGATTTGAATGAAACTAACCCGGACTGACGATGTTTTCAGGAGAACTGCCATGGTGTTGTTTATTGTGCAGAAAACAAAAGTTCTCGGAATGACCTGAAAATCCATGGAGATAACTTTTGGAAAATATAAAAAATATTGGCGGTAGAATCAAGGCCAGGGGGCCCACACCCTGTCCATGAGGGTGGGGGGCGCTCCCCCTCCCCCTGGGCGCGCCCCCTATCTCGTGGGCCCTCTGATGCTCCACCGACCTCAACTCCAACTCTATATATTCTGTTTCACGGAGAAAAAAATCAGAGAAAAAGTTTCATCGCGTTTTATGATACGGAGCCACCGCCAAGCCCTAATCTCTCTCGGGAGGGCTGATCTGGAGTCCAATCTGGGCTCCGGAGAGGGGGATTCATCGCCGTCGTCATCATCAACCATCCTCCATCACCAATTTCATGATGCTCATCGCCGTGCGTGAGTAATTCCATTGTAGGCTGAGATTTACCATGTAATCAAGTTAGTTTTGTTAGAGTTTGATCCCTAGTATCCACTATGTTCTGAGATTGATGTTGCTATGACTTTGCTATGCTTAATGCTTGTCACTAGGGCCCGAGTGCCATGATTTCAGATCTGAACTTATTATGTTTTCATCAATATATGTGAGTTCTTGATCCTATCTTGCAAGTCTATAGTCACCTATTATGTGTTATGATCCGACAACCCCGAAGTGACAATAATCGGGATACTTCTCGATGATGACCGTAGTTTGAGGAGTTCATGTATTCACTATGTGTTAATGCTTTGGTCCGGTACTCTATTAAAAGGAGGCCTTAATATCTCTTAGTTTCCACTAGGATCCCGTAGCCATGGGAGGGTAGGACAAAAGATGTCATGCAAGTTCTTTTCCATAAGCACATATGACTATATTTGGAATACATGCCTACATTACATTGATGAACTGGAGCTAGTTCTATGTCACCCTATGTTATAGCTATTACATGAGGAATCACATCCGACATAATTATCCGTCACTGATCCAATGCCTACGAGCTTTTCACATATTGTGCTTCGCTTATTTACTTTTCCGTTGCTACTGTTACAATTAGTACAAAACTGCTATCTTTACTTTTGCCACTGTTACCATTACTATCATACTACTTTGCTGCAGATACTAAGTTATCCAGGTGTGGTTGAATTGACAACTCAACTGCTAATACTTGAGAATATTCTTTGGCTCCCCTTGCGTCGAATCAATAAATTTGGCTTGACTACTCTACCCTTGAAAGCTGTTGCGATCCCCTATACTTGTGGGTTATCAGGATGCTCCGGCTGACTTGGCTGTCGGAGGAGGGGAAGAAGATCTTTGGAGTCTGGATATGGAGCCCGAGGTACTGCTCCGCTGTGATGGAAGGTTTCGTCGTTGGAGCAGCTCCGGTGAGTTGTACGACGCCGAGGCTGAAGCAGGACAATAGAGACAACGTTAACCTGAGTGGAATTCTAATAGCATCTCCAATAGATGACATAAAATACATAACCACAAAGTGCTAGATGTAAAATACATCAGATGCTCATCTTTGAACTTAACTGTCGAAACTGAACTTAACTGTCAAAACTGAACTTAACTGACGAAACTGAATTTTGCTGTCGAAACTGAATTTTACTGTCGAAACTGAACGCACTAGAGGTGAGGCTACACATCAGTCGACTGCCTTTTTCATCTCTGGTCCGTCGATTTTGCAGCCATTGGATACGAAATCAAGGGCCTGCAGTTCATCTTCAACCTCCACCCCCTGAGCCACCAGACATCACCGGCCAAACAGCCGCCCCCCGCCTCCCGTGGATGGCGGTGCGCCGCCCCGCCCACCCAGAAAACACTCGCCACCGCCAGTCCGCCGCCGCCCCGTCCATCCCTCTAGGCCCCCCGTACCGAGCTTTTTCTCCAACAATCCCCACGCCACCGCCCCACCACCGCCCCCACCCTGAACCCTAAGATAGATAGTGGGGTACCTCTCCGGCAAGCCCCCCTCCCCGTCGTGGCTAGTTCTTCCTTAACTCCGGCGAGCACCCCCACCCCCTAAAAATCGACTGACCCAAAAGTCGATTCAGTCGACTAAAGTGTAGCTAAGTCGGAGTAGCATCACAAGCAAGAGCAAGAGCGACAGCAGAAGCACGAGCAAGAGCAAGAGCAAGAGTTATAGCAAGAGCAGACCAGGCAAGGGATGAAGAGCACAAGCAGAGCAGCAGTGCGAGCGAGAGCTAAAGCAGCAGCAACTTCTACTAATGTGGACGTCACCATCGAGGGAGCAACACCGTGGAGGAAGTGGCCGGCGACGCCGCCATGGATGGAGCCGCGCCGTTTTGGCTCGAGACTGAGCGCCGGCAGCACCATGAGATCGAACAAAATGCTGCAATTAGTGTACAACCTCTTTGGTGGTTTTGATTAGGCCGCAGCTTCATCCGAGGAAACGGTGATGATGATGCTCTTCTGGTGGTGCAGGTGAAGACGGTGGTGTGGGAATGGAGGTGGCGTGAAAGACAAGGGGAACATCGGGGAAGCTCCTTGGAGGTGGAGGACCGGGTGGCTAAACCGGTGGGACGACGAGATCGACGACAGATCCTCATTCGGTATAGTGGATGAGGGACGTCGAGGTGTTGCTGTGGACGAAGTCGTCAGGGAAGAGGCTCCGGCTGGGTGGCGGACGAAGGAGGGTGTGGGGCTTCACGGGTTTTCGTGTCCTCGGTGTACGAATGGGTGGGCGGATGGGATGGGAGTGGCGAACCATGGCTTAGGGACGTGCTTGTTTGAAATGTGGACTAAGTTATGAAAGTACCCCCACTGATTAGAGGCGGTTCTTTCGGTTCAGGGGTATCACGGGCATTTCGCGTGTCAGGATTTCACAGGAGGTGGGAGTTTTCGCGAGCGTTGTAATTTTGGAATAGCAAGGCGTGGGTTGAGATGGAGGGAGTTGTCTGAGCAAAACGAGACAAAGATATATCTTAAATACTTTGAGGTAACAAGGCGCGGGTTGAAGAGGCGGGAGTTTTGCAGCACGATAGACAAAGACGCTAGCTTGAAATTTCGGCATAACAAGGCGCGGCTTGAAATTTTGGGAGAACAAGCTTAACGTGTACACAAAAAAAAGACAATTCGCACCTCATCACTAGAGAGATCCATGTCCGTTTTACTATATTACTAGAAATGCATTCAAATACAACAAAAAAACTAAAAAATTCGGGACAACAAACATAACATGTACAGTACCAAAACAATTTGCACTTCCCTCAACAATAAGAAAACAATGTGTGTTTTGTAGCATATGTACTAAATTTGAGTACATTTTCCCTGTTTGAATGGGATTGTACTCGGGTTAGTTATACAACCATCTAAATATTATCTTCACAACACATGACATGAATATAGGAGAAGTAAATTCCTATGTAAATATGAAATACATGTACATACGATCTCAAATTCAAATATATGTATGCATTTTGTGTTGAATTCAAATCATAGTACATGTATGCTCTAGCTAGATGTTCGGAATCTAAACCATGTATGATATACTACGTACAATGTGTTTAACGCGCACAATACACACACAAACACCATTTATACTAGTAAGGTACACATGCATTGCACGCATGAGATTTGGCAACCAAATTATGAATAAATACCACATTATAGTATGTAAGCTTTGAGTCATATATGCATGATGTAGATGTTCGTTTAATTCTTATAGTTCATTTCATTCAAAATCATCTAGTTTTTATAAGAAAGCTAATCTATTTTAAGATTCATGGAATTGTGCGTTGTAAGGCATAAAGTAAAAACAAATAATGGCAAATCATGTAGAAAAACATTTGAGAAATTCTGATACGGAAGATTCTAGAACAAAGAAGTGCTTGTGTTTTGGGGTTTGTGCATTATGCTTAAGTTCAACCATGGAGTCTTCTAGATTGTACATGTGGCAAAATCTGGTGGAATCTAGATGATATCCAACGGCCAGTAGTGCTCAAATTTGCCATCTCTGCACCATCGGATTGGCCTCATCCAACGACCATCTTTCAAAGTTAAAGTTATCTGCACACTATATAAAAAATATAAAATATAATATATATATAGGGCTATAGATATAGATATGTGATGCGAAAGCCACCCATCATCTCCAATTAGAATAGTGTGTCCATGCACGGATGCAATATGGCCAAACGATGTCTGCCATCGGTATCTCAAATTCAAATCAGTCTGACCTTGTTCAATGTGTATACAATACAACATGCTCGTTTCCAAACCACACCGCGCAAATCTCCGTTATATTCATGCATTCATGGGTTTCAAACATCATGATCTCTTATTCAAATATTTGAATTCAACTTTACATTGATTATGACCTCACCTAGTCTTTTACACCCACACAGTCGTCTTCTCTTTATAATTGTACCACTAACTTTCTCTCATGCATGCATGCACACACACCACTAGTCGGCATTATCCATCGCACACATGGAATCTTTTTCTTCAGGTCGGTCTCCCATGCAGGCACACACACACACACACCTCCCCCTCTCCATCATATCGGGCATTCTTTATCTCTCACGTGCATGCGCAACGATCGATGTTCCTCTATGTGCGTGTATATATAGCTAGGTCTTTCATAGCTTTTCGCACAAACCGGTCAATCTATATATCTAGTGAGGTCTCACCCTCTTTCCCACGTCCACATCGATCAATCTATACCTCTCTATATAGGATTACATATATTGGTAATACACCCACACTAATTATATATCCAACGTCCCCCTCTCATCATCCATGCCTTCCGCTTCATCTCTCAGACGCGCGCACAATGGCGAAGACAGGGGGCAGCATGGGCCCTGCCCCCCTAACATCATTATATATGGAGGCTATTATGAATGTGATCATTATACAATTGCTGGTAAAATGGTTTAGGTTGATGAATTGGCCCTCCTCGTAAAGGATTAGCAATGCTTAGCCCCTAGCTCATTTATTTTTCATCACTCCGCCACTGTGCGCAACAGTGCACGTTCTCGCCCCCTCTCTCTAAATATCGATCTCGCACTTGTGAACTCCTTAATAGTATCCCTCCACTTGGCCCCTCGCACGATCTTCTAGCCCCCACCGGATTTTTCCACATGTACAATCTAGCAGACTCCATGGTTGAACTTAAGCATAATGCACAAACCTCAAAACAACAGTGGTTCTCCTTTGTTCTAGAACCTTCCGTATCATAACTGTCCAATTTTTTTTCTAGTTGAATTGCCATTATTTGTTTTTTACTTTATGCTTTACAACGCACAATTCCGTGAATCATAAAATAGATTAAGGGCTTCTTTGATTCAAAGAATTCTCAAAGGAATTTTGGAGGATTCTAATCCTTAGGAATTTTTCCTATCTTGGTTGTTTGATTCGTAGGATTGTAAACCATAGGAATTTTTCATATGATTCATTTGCACTAGATTTCATAGGAAACATTACATCCACTCAAACCTCTTTGAAATAATTCTGCGTTTTTTCTATGCACAATCAAACACTCGTACAATCCTGTAGGATTCAAGACGACATTCCACTCTAATCCCATGTTTTTCCTATTCCCGCGTTTTGGAAATCCTACGAATCAAAGAGGCCCTAGCTTTTTTATAAAAACTAATTGATTTTGAATGAGATGAACTATAAGAATTAAAGGAAGGTCTACATCAGGCATATATGATGCAGAGCTTACATGCTATAGTGTGGTATTTATTCATAATTTGGTTGCCAAATCTGATGCGTGCAATGCACGTGTACCTTACTAGTACTTCGAGTATGTGCAAACAGGTAAATTAGAATCCTAATGGAACGCTACACAGTGTCTCTCTTACAGTTCATGAAGCCACGTGGCACATGTGGAGGCGTTTTCGCGACCTCCTTGTGTGGATTGATCACAGTGACGTGCTACTGGTTCCAGAAGAATGTACTCGTCCTCTCTGAGCCACACTGGCGGTGCATGCACGAAGCGAAGATGTGCACGCACGCCATGCACGCACTTATTACCTCGCACGCACGCGCGGGTACACGGGCGGACGTAGTTTTGTACCAAGATCCACCCCATGTGATAATTTGACGCGTGTTAAGTCATTCACTTCATTGATGGTCAATTAATACAGCGCATACAAATTGAGTGGACGTGAGGGCGGAAGAAAGACATTACTATTCCACTACGCGCATGCGAGTAGTTAAATCATGGGTTGCTAGTAGTACTTCCATTGGTCTCCTTCGTATCTTGTGCCAATTTTTGACAGTAACATACCATTTATGTATTTGAACAGTATAGTCTACTTGAAATTTATGTTCCACTAAACTCATCGGGAGCCGTTTCGGGCCTCGAAATCAAAACCATCAATTAATATTTACCTTGTTCCCATCACATTCGAAAGTAATAGTGCTACAATTAAGTGCAAGCCTCCTCACACCTACTAGTACGTACCAAACCTGAACGTGTTCCCACTATGCAGGTATTAGTACTAGTGCTAGTACTTAGGTTATAAAAAGGGGAACTACCCAACTGAAAATTACTCTACCTTTCCTCCTCATAAGTCCTTCTTCTTTGTCTGTCCTTGCCATGGCCAACGTGCAGAGCTCTAGGTCAAGAACTACTCGTAACAAGTGAGCGGCAATCAAGGCTGCAAAAAAAGAGGGCTCGCCACCACGCAGAGACCTCGAAAGATCTCTCACGGGCAGGAGATGGCTCCTAGGAGCACCCTAGCCGCGGAGGCGAACATGCCGAGATGGCGGTGCTGGAGTCGTTATCCCTCAACAGCATGCCCGGTCAGCTCAATAAGCACCTCAATAAGAAGAAGGAGTTCATCCACGACTTGGTGGAGCTGCTGAAGGAGAGCCTAGACGACATGCCCGCTGAGCTCAATAAGCAGGGGGAGTTGACTGCCGGCTTGGTGATGCTTCTGAAGAAGAGCATTGCCTCGGAGAAGAAGGCGACCAGCGAAATCCCGCAACTTCAGGAGGACAAGGTGAAGCTCCCACGAGCTCGACCCGTTGAAGGAGAAGGACGCCGACTGGAAGAAGCTGCATGAGAATAGTAGTTCCTCGATGAAGATGCTGCAGGACCTCGTCATGGAACATTAGGAGGAGTTGGCGAAGCTCCGTATCAAGCACCCGACTGCTGTCAAGGTACGTAATGCGGCCGTGGAACAGATGATGAAGGCTCGCGCCGAGAAATCCCGCGTCATGGACAGAATGAAGAAGATGGAGGAGGAGATGCGCAAGGAGATGGAGGTCGTGGAGGCGATGAAGAAGCAGTTACGACTCTACGGCAAATCAGATCATTTGGGGTGATAATCTTCCTTCTTCTTTTGCTCCTATGTTTCTTCTTTTTCTTCGGGTGTTTCGCCGCACGTGTCATGTTCTCTGCGAGGCATGAATAGAACAATGCTAACAATGAGATGACTAGCAAATTAGATCATTTTTTATCGCCATATGGCACTTTTGTGCTCCTCCGTCGTAGTACTAGTCTAGTGAAAAACTTGAGTATCCCGCACGAGTCTTTGCTCCTCCTCAGGTCGTCGGCACATTTATACGAGCAGTCAAATCACAAGGCCCCACTGTCGGTGTCAAAACCGGCGGATCTCGGGTAGGAGGTCCCGATCTGTGCGTCTAGGCTGATGGCAACAGGAAGGAAGGGACACAATGTTTACCCAGGTTCGGGCCCTCTCGATGGAGGTAAAACCCTATTTCCTGCTTGATTAATATTGAAGATATGAGTAGTACAAGAGTAGATCTACCACGAGATCGTAGAGGCTAAACCCTAGAAGCTAGCCTATGATGGTATGATTGTAATTGTGATCGGCCTTATAAGGACCATCCTCTCCGGTTTATATAGACACCAGAGAGGGCTAGGGTTTACATGGAGTCAGTTACAAGGAAGGAAATACAATATCCAGATCGCCAAGCTTGTCTTCCACGCAAAGGAGAGTCCCATCCGGACACGGGACGGAGTCTTGAGTCTTGTATCTTCACGCTCCAATAGTCCGGACGATGTATATAGTCCAGCTAGCCGGATACCCCCTAATCCAGGACTCCCTCAGTAGCCCCCGAACATGGCTTCATTGATGATGAGTCCGGCGCGCAGTCTTGTCTTCGGCATTGCAAGGCGGGTTCCTTCTCCGAATACTCCAAAGTTATTATCGAACACGTAGACCGTGTCCGGATCTGCAAAATGATCTTCACATACCACCGTAGAGAGAATGATATTTCACAAACTAATCTGCCGACAACGTGACATGTTATTACGGTCGAGTCATTATGCGAACCGTTCTCCCACAACCAGCCGCGGCGCATATCATGGAGCGGTTTCCTCTGCATGTTTTGCCATAGCAGAGATCGTGTCCCCTTATTATGGGATTCTCATCAATATCGGTATGGGTAATCCAACTGCACCGCTAATCGCGGTGAGTGGGAAACGAGCAGGTTCACCGGGCAAGTGGGGAGGCACAAAAAGGCTTTCACCGTCTCTATAAAGAGATAAGGTCTCTTCCTCTTTACCCATGCCTTCTCCTTCCACTAGCCCATTCCTTTGTTCGAGCCCTAACGCCCAAGCATTCTTCTTTTCCATCGAAGAGAGGTTCTCCAAAGATGTCCGGATCCAGAGCAGGAGGCAGATGGATGGCCTCTATCGTCCAGGAGAGGGATATCAAGAGGCTCCGGGAGGCCGGGTACCTGGCCAAGAAGATCGGCCATCGTCTCCCACTAGCGGGACAAGTTGTCCCTAATCCGGAGCCTCACAAGAGAGTCGTGTTTCTTCCCCATTTTGTCCGTGGGCTTGAGTTTCCCCTTCACCCATTTGTTCGCGGAGTCATGTATTACTATGGGATCAATTTTCATGATCTTTCCCCCAATTCTTTCCTCAACATCTCGACGTTCTTTGTCGTGTGTGAGGCCTTTCTCCGGATTTAACCTCACTTCGGCCTGTGGCTGAAGATTTTCAATGTGAAGCCCAAGGTGGTGAGTGGCGAGCACGCGGAGTGCGGCGGTGCCACGGTGAGCAAGATGCCCAAGGTTGTTTGGCTGATGGGTGCCTTCAACGACTCCGTCAAGGAGTGGCAGTAGCGGTGGTTCTATATCACCGAACCGCGCGGCAAAAAGTGGGCTGCAGCTCCCGAATTCAGATCCGGACCCCCCTACGGCTTACGTCCTGGCCCAAGAAAGGCCCGAACTGGTCCTCGTCCGATGAGCTGTTACTACTCCAGACACGCGTCCAGAGTGTGGTCGACAAGGACATCAAGCTCGTTGATGTAGTCCAGGTGATGTTAGTTCGCCTGGTTCTCCCTTGCCAGCGTTGAGCCTGTAATCTGTGGGAGTACGACCCAACCGAGCACCAAACCCTTCGGGAGCTTTATGATTCCTCCCACAAGGATATCTGGAAGGTGTTCTTTAAGTCCGACAAATCATGGGCGGGCTCCGCCGAGGACCGTGGGTATCAATTATCCTATTCTGCGAGCCCGGTAAGTTATAGCTATGCTCTGTCTATCCATGCTTCAGTTGGCATGTCCCGAGGGAGACATTTTTATCATGCCTTTTCATGATCCCAGGGATGGATAAAAAAGGTGGAGCGGATACAATGTCCGGCCCTGCTACCGGAGGAACCGGCCGGACCTCTTCTGTTGAAGATGCTGGTCCCCGCGCCTTACAAGGCGCCAAAGAAAGAGGCCTCCAAGAAGGTCAAAAAGACCCGGGGCGGCCTCCGTCGCCGCGAGGCTTCGGACGCAAAATCCGAAGACTCCAGCGACGATCCCTCTTCCGAAGACGAAGAGGAGGAAGCAGAGGAGGACGAGCCTCACTCTGGAGGTGGGAAGAAGAGGTCGGCTTCCCCGTCCCTGGAGGCCGAATTGCCCAAGAGGGGGAGAGGTTCCCACCCAGAGGCATCTACCACGACTACCGATAACAGCCCGGAGTGGGATCCTAGGGCCCAGCCCCTGGGAAAGTCGTAAGTATCCGACACCCGAACTCGCGTATGCGTTCATGGTCGTTTGAGTACAGTAGTGTTAACTGTTGCCATATTTCATACAACCCGGTGAGGTCTCGCGCTGGACAGTCCTCCTCGGAGGACTCGCTGAGCTCAGATGCTTTGGCGAGCGAGACGCCTCCAGAGGCCCCTTCCCCGAAGTCCAGGCGCGACACTGAGGTGTCGTCTCAACAAGGCCCGAACCAGGGGAGGCATGTCCCTGGGGCCGGACACACGGGGGCGGCGTCCTCCCGGTGTGTCGATGGTGGGGGCGATCTTGGGTTCGGACCGCAGCCGGACAAGGTCCTGGAGTCCTCTAAGGCTCCAGGATCGGGCGAGCAGCCACCTTCGTCGGTGGGAGTCTTGCCTACTCCGCCGGCAACCTCCGTCCAAGCAGAGCTGCCTGGCAGTCTATCGACAGCGTTAAAGAGCGCGTCTATCGTTGATGAACATCGGACCCTCATGGGTGCGGTGATTGAAAAGATTCAGTCCGCCGAGAGCGGGCTGAATGAGTCCTGTCTTGGCCTTATAAAGGCCTTTGAGGTATGTTTTCTAAGAAACCTTTGAGGAATCGTCATCGTAAGAGTAGTAGCCCCTGATACACTGTCCAGCGAAAGAGAGAAAGAGCCGAATACGAGATCAAATCCTCTGGTTTTGCAGGAGCCTTTGTGAATGATGTATAACCCTTTATGTGAAAACAGGCATCTGTAGAGAAGACGGCCGCTCATAGTGCGGAAATGTTCGGACTGAAGCAGAGCCTGGAGAGGGCCGGAGAAGAATTTGGCCGTGTAAAGAAGCAATTGGAGGACAAGCAAGGTATGTTGAAACATTGTCTTGAATTCGGCACGAATGAGTAATTGTGCTTAGTGAAAAGTATTTGCCTTGTATGCTCTAGGAGCAAGTGCCGAGTATGAGGCACTGAAGAAGGCTGTGGCTGACGCCAACGAGAAGGCTGCCACCTAATGGGCGCTTCGTGAGAAACACAAGGCCAGGGTCATCGCAGCTGAGCAAGAGCTCCAGGAAGCTGTGAAGAAAAGCGAGGGCTTGGAGCAGAGTTTAGTAGAAAAAGAATCCGAACTCGCCCAAGCTCTCCAAGCCGCGGAAGATGCTTGAGAAGAAGCCCGAGGTGCTGTGCGGGACATCCATGAGGCCCGGAAGGTTGCGACTGGTAAGGCCTGTTTTATTCATGTCCATTTTGACATGATAATGAGAAGAACTCTAAGCGACAAGCTGAATTCTTGTTTTTCCAGGGGCGTTTGCGGATCTGCCTCGCAGTATATCAGATGCCGCCCAATTCTACCAGACCGAGGAGAAGAAGTCCGCGGGGAGGGATTTCTGGTCGCAGTATTTGGCGCCAAATTATCCAGTGCCCTTTATCGATCAGCTGAAGCAGCTGGTCGAACTGCACCAGGCGGCCGAACTAGCCATGAAGGACTTGGTTGTCCGGCTATGGCCTGCGGAGCCAATTCCGAGCAGTTACTTCGGACTCGTGAAGCGGATTATGGGCGCCTGTCCTTGTCTTGACGCTATTAAGCGATCAGTCTGTATAGAGGGTGCGCGCATGCCGTTTGCCCGTGCGAAAGTGCATTGGGGGAAGCTTGATGCGGAGAAGCTGATGACTGAGGGGCCGCCAGAGGGTAAGGAGCACCGCAAGCCCGAGCTGTACTATGAAGGCGTACTGAAGGGAGCCCGCCTAGTGGCGGATAGGTGTACCAAAGACATTATATTTCCCTGAGGGTATTCATGTCGTTTATTGTAATATGGGATAATGGCACTTTAATATTTTATTGCCTAGTTTGTTTGAACATTTGTTCTTCCTGTGCGGCTGTTTAGTGTATGTAAATCCTGAGAGTTGGCCAGTCGTCGGCTTCTGCCCCCACGAAAGAAATACGAGGGTGTTCGGGATATACCTGAACTCTCTTTATCCCATGGCTGGGTCCTTTGAAGGAGGTGTTCCTCACGACGAACTAGGCAATCGGACTATAGGGCTTTACCACTCTCACTTAGCCATAGGAATTCGAGTATGGTCGGCGCAGCCCCTAGTGTTCGGAAGACCGCACTAGGGGCTCTATTGGCGCCTGATCGGAAGACCGATCGCTCGCACTCTTCATTTATAATGGCGTTATGCGGAATAAATCTTTAAGGATTTTACAACCTCTCGAACAGCTGACTAGCTCTCGCTGTATCATGACAGTCGGTTTTCGGCTTTCTCTACTGAGGTGCTCGTCCGGCAGAACCGGGACACAATCGCAGTAGTTCTCCCAGCGCTACCTTAGCCGATGGGGCGGAACGTAAGGTACCAACACATGGGAGCCGGGCAAACCCAACCAATGACCCAAGACATGATTCGGAGCTGATGCATATAGTGCTATAAGTTCGGGGTGCCGAGCGACCAAAAAGGTGGTCAGACTTTATTGCTATACTGTGAAGCCCCTGACATAATTGTGCATAACACAACGCGTGTGTGCCGTTTTTGACAAAAAAGCGTCGTTGAGAAGCGACAACCGGTAAGTGTTATTTAAATCTACGCATTGTAGTAGGATGATATGTCTATGCATATGAGTACGATTTATGAAAAGAGGTGTTTCTGGCGGAACCTGTCATGGCCGGACTGGAGGGGGTTGTGAATGGATCTGAAGTGAATTCAGACTGCCTTGGTTGGGGGGGGGGTTCACTTACGTGTTCCTGTCCTTGTGTGTCCGGGCCGATTCCACGTCGCCAAGCCTGTTCTGCGTCAAAGTTAGTTTGTAAAGGCAAATACATGAGGGCAGCTAGACGTCCTATTGTGGTTGGTCCGAGGGTTCCTGATCGGAACCTAGTTAACCCGGACGCTATACCGTGAAGTAGCGCAAACTCCCCAGTTGGTGTCCGGATAGTTGGCTGTCGTATCAAAATTTAGATAGGCAGGCATGACTCGTTACTCTGGCGGCGGTATGATTTCCGCTCTAAGGAAGGGGGTCGGCCTTGCCCATAGGTGTGATTATATCACGCGGGGTTGGCCTAATGGTTTACCATGTGGAATCTAGTCAACGTGGTTTGTCCCGTTAACATATGGTAAATTACCGTATGAGGGGAGGGTGCCGAAGAGTTATTCTTTGGCGTGGCATTTTTTGGTGATCCAGGACAACCATTAGAATGATGGGCCAATAAAACTTTTGGCTTTTGCACCTGGCATCTTTTAAAAGATGTCATTTGTGGCTTCATATCCGCGTGGGCTCTATGTGAGATGGAGCCCCCAGACTAATAGGTCTAGAGGTACTGCAATTAAATTGCTGTGGTTGATATTGTCCGGACGGTTGATGTGATCGGGGGAGATCGGCCGTACTTTTATGATCTGGAGGATCTTTTGACTTCGCTGTGGTTGAACTCCTCCCCTCCTTGTTTCCGGCACACGACCGGTCGCTTTGTTTTGAGGATCCGGCATTCTCTATTGGTGTGCTTGGCCGTCCTTTTAGGAGTACCATGAATTTCACATGGTTGATCGAGTTTGCTCCTTGGGCCGAATAGGCTTGAGCTGTTCTTTGTCCGCTGACCGGACTGGGAGTTGCTGGATTTGGCACCAACTTCCCTAACTTGACGTTTATGGCAATTGCGCCGAGGCTTGAAGATGCCTCTTCGTGTATCCTTCGTATTGTCTTGGACCGTTGCGGTGAGTTGGCGTCGGGCTACGTGCCTTGGGTTCTCTTGGTTAGGTTGGGGTAGCGAATTATGCCGTGCGTGCCCTTTGTCGGGGCGGTCGAGTTTACATTTCTTGGTGGCCAGGACCTTGGTCCATCTGTCCCTGAGCCAATCTTGGTCAGCTTTAAGCTGTTGTTGCTTCCTTTTCAGGATCCTCGCAGTGGCAATAAGCCGGTGCTTTAAGCGCTCCTGCTCCACGGGGTTCTCAGGCACACCAAACTCGTCGTTGTCGAGGCTAATCTCGTCTTCGGAGGGGGGCATGTAGTTGTCCTCCTCCGGATACCCGTCTGTCGCCTACTCATCTGGGCTGTCCTGCCCATCTTCCTGCTCGGCCTGCTCGAAGGCGGGCTGATCGGGGTTGTGTTCGTCTTTGGCACCGTCCGAATTGTTTTCTCCGGTGCCGGTATTGCCGTGGCAGGGCTTGGAGCGGCGCTAACGATGCCCATGCTTTGCTTTCTTCTTGGAGGGTTTATCCTCCATTGCCTCATCGCCATTGGTTTCTTTCGGAGTGTCCACCATATATATGTCATATGAAGAGGTGGCTGTCCACCGCCCCGTGGGTGGTGGTTCCTGTTCTTCTCCTACATCGTCGTCCAGACCGTCGATGTCTTCAGAGTCGAAGTCAAGCACGTCGGTCAAATCCTCGACCGTTGCTATGAAGTGGGTGGTGGGTGGGCAACGAATTCCTTCGTCGCTAGCTTCCCACTCGAGGCGGACATAGTTCGGCCGAGGGCCTCCTGACAAAGAGAGAGACTTTAATGAGTTCAGCATGTCGCCAAAGGGAGAGTGCTGGAAGATATCCGCAGTGGTGAACACCACAACCGGAGCCCAACCAGGCTCGGCGGGCTTGGGAGCGCACGGACTGGAACCTACAACCGGATACGAGTCCGGGGGTCCGGAATCACAGGTGTCCCTAGAGGTGAGACCTGGGTTTGGCTCTACCGCCGATGAGTGTGCGGCCTGCGGGGCGGGGTCCATCCACCCGTCCTCAGGCCACGCAGTCTGCTCCTGATTTAGGTCCGGTGCTACTGCAGAGGTGATATCCCGAGCATTGTCCGACAACAGGTCTAGGCCGTGCTCATCGTGACTGTCCGATGCTCCTGGCACAGGCCAGATTCCGTTGAAGATCAAGTCTCCGCGGATATCGGCCATGTAGTTCAGGTTTCCAAACCTGACGTGGTAGCCGGAGGTGTAGCTATCGATGTGCTCCAGATGGCCAAGCGAATTGGCCCGCAGTGCAAAGCCGCCGAACACAAAGATCTTTCCGGGGAGAAAAGTCTCGCCCTGGACCGTGTTGTTGACGATTGAAGGCGCCATCAAGCCTCGAAGCGACGACACAGAGGAACTCTCAACGAAAGCACCAATGTCAGTGTCAAAACCGGGGGATCTCGGGTAGGGGGTCCCGATCTGTGCGTCTAGGCTGATGGTAACAGGAAGCAAGGGACACAATGTTTACCCAGGTTCGGGCCCTCTCGATGGAGGTAAAACCCCACTTCTTGCTTAATTAATATTGAAGATATGAGTAGTACAAGAGTAGATCTACCACGAGATCGTAGAGGCTAAACCCTAGAAGCTAGCCTATGATGGTATGATTGTAATTGTGATCGGCCTTCTAAGGACCGTCCTCTCCGGTTTATATAGACACCAGAGAGGGCTAGGGTTTACATGGAGTCAGTTACAAGGAAGGAAATACAATATCCGGATCGCCAAGCTTGTCTTCCACGCAAAGGAGAGTCCCATCTGGACACAGGACGGAGTCTTGAGTCTTGTATCTTCGCGCTCCAATAGTCCGGACGATGTATATAGTCCGGCTGTCCGGATACCTCCTAATCCAGGACTCCCTCACCCGCCTTCGAGCAGTAATGAGCCGTCAAATCACAAAGGCACTAGCCTCTCGTGAAACCAACCAAGCTAGACTGCCCCGCCCTCTAGCCTTTTAAAAAATGTATACTTTTGTACAGTAGTAGTATCGATGGATTGCGCCATGGAGAAAAACTAACAAGATGAAATTAAAGAAAAAAGGTGGTACATATAGAGAGCGCTCGTTGCCAAATTATGCATATAGTACTATTAAAGAAATAAAGAAATTAGCATACCTATTTAATTCTTGGGTTCTTATTGTTTATGCCACTAGTTGTGTATCACTACTCAGTTTTGCTATTAGAAGTTACAACTACTCAAAAATGCCATCGATCCGTGAGATGCCTGCTCAAAAATGCAATTAGATATCTAAAAAATTCCATCGTTAAGTTAGATATTTGCTCAAAATGCCATTAGACATTGTTATTTTCAGGTCAAACCCGTTGACCATGCTACATGACAAAAATAAGCCGATTCTCACAATGATAAGTGTGGCCCCGCTTGTCAGGAGTAGCCAAGCGAATAATTTTACAGGAAAATAAGAACGTTGTTTGGATCAAGTAGGCCCCACACTTTATTTTACTGTAGTGAGATAGAGGGAGAGCTGGCATGTTGGTCCATCGGTATTTATGTCATTATAAATGACAAAAGAGATTTGAGTCACAATAATGGTGTCCAGCACAACACACCCCTCAAATAAAAGTAAGCACCCTGGAATTCTTTGACAGCTAAACTGCTGGCTATATGATGTTGGCCATATATATTATACGTATATAATGTGAAGAAACGAGTGGTAGTACTATACCAACTAAAAGATGAAATGTAAGAAATATAACGAGAAGAAACATAACATAGTTCTGTTGGGGGCTCAGCACAACACACCCCTCAAATTAAACTAAGCACATCTGAAATTAAACTAAGCAACTAATCCGGTAGACACTGCATTATAACCACCATGAGCAACGACACTGTCACCTTAATCGGAGTCCTCGTCCACGTCCTCAACTTCGTCTTTGTCCCTCTTCCTCTTGGCCGATACTTGTTTGCTTGAACCGCACACTTGGCTCTTGCTCTTCATCCAACCCTTGTAGATATTGAAACAAAGGTAGCCATCCATTGCAGCGTATTGGATGTGGTCTATAGCTAGTACGTTCCACTACCATGCATGACGATGAAATGTGTGCGGAGGTTTCTTCAGTTTACCGTATGAAGGATGAACCATGGCTCCTGCCAGGTTCAACACTGAAGGCTGATCACGGGAGGCAACAACCCATTCTTCTGGAGGTCGAAGGGGTTGCCTACAACGAGGCCTATCCGACCCAGGACTTTTCTGTCGTTCGTAAAGTCTACAATAATGAATTTGACTAGGCCGTCCTTGAGGAAGTTCTTAAAATCCTGGCACTCAACGTTGGCATGGTATATGTGGTAGACCAAGCATAAGTCATGCATGCAAACATGGATCACGGCGGGATTCTTCTTCTGTTCCTCTTTTAGATTCTTATCTTTTCCCAGGACTATGGTGTACTCAACATCTAGCCCAGCGACCCACTCATCATTTGAGTTTTCGAACATGCGTCTGAAGCGAGCAAGACATCCTTTCACCGTCCTGGAAGAACGGGTGTAGATAACATCGAACTCATCACCGATGATGGTTCTAACATTGTACTCATTGCCGATCATGGAGATTTGGGACGCCATGGATTTGGGAGGAGGGTTAGGATTAGTGGAACTGCCATAATGTGAAAGGATGGGATGACTAGGAGCAAACTTTTGTAATGTTAAGGGACGTCCGGGGACCAGTAGGAGCAAACTGCCAGTGGTTTTTCGATTGTAAAAATGCTTAGTGGGGCATGCGAACGGCAGGGTAGTGGCTTGCCTCGTGGATAAATGGATTCATGTACAGTACTATGGGGGCCCAATTAGATGTCATGTCTACTCGACACCCAATTAAATGGCTTTCGATGTCATGTCAAGCATCAGGAAGGAAACATAATATCCGGATCGCCAAGCTTGTCTTCCACGCAAAAGAGAGTCCCATCCGGACACGAGCCGAAGTCTTGAGTCTTGTATCTTGACACTTCTATAGTCCGGACAATGAATATAGTCCGGCTGTCCGGATACCCCCTTATCCAGGACTCCCTCAATGGGGATTGTTTGGAGAGCGGTAGGTGGCATATGGCTTTGATTTGCAAAAAGCTGGCAACCGACGCAATGTTGGACGAGGTCCTGTGCGTCTGCTCGGGCTGTCGGCCAGTAGAAACCTGTACGGAAGGCCTTGCTTACAAGTGCCCGAGCTGCAGCGTGATGGCCGCCGAGTCCAGCATGAATTTCGGCCAAGAGCTGCCGCCCTTCCTCTTCGGAGATGCACCTTTGGAGCACTCCAGTCACGCTTTTCTTATAAATCTCTCCCGCGTGGACCTTGTAGGCTTTAGAGCGCCGCACAATGCAACGTGCCTCATTTTGGTCCTCAGGGTGTTCTTGCCTATTTAAGTAGGCTAAGAAGGGTTCAGTCCACGGGGAGATGACATCCATAATTATGTGGGACGAAGGTGTTATGTCAGTGGTGGAGCCCCCGATTACGTCAGAATGCTCAGGGTCTGGGGTTGTGTTCGGATCCGGACTGGTATTGCCGATCTCCCCTTCCCATACCACGGATGGCTTGAACAACCTTTCCAAGAAGATATTAGGTGGGACGGGGTCACGCTTGGCGCCGATGCGGGTGAGGATATCCGCCGCATGATGGTTTTCTCGGACCACATGGTGGAATTCGAGCCCCTCGAACCGAGCTGACATTTTGAGAACGGCATTGCGGTAAGCCACCATTTTTGGGTCCTTCGCGTCAAAGTCTCCATTTATTTGAGATATTGCGAGGTTTGAATCCCCACGCACTTCTAGGCGTTGAATGCCCATGGAGATTGCCACCCAAAGACCATGCAACAAAGCCTCATATTCGGCTGCATTATTGGAGTCTGTGTATAGTATTTGGAGTATGTATTGGACTGTATCTCTGGTGGGGAATGTCAGGACAACGCCTGCCCCTAGACCGGCCAGCATCTTAGAGCCGTCAAAGTGCATGATCCAATTGGAGTACGTGCCGTACTCTTTAGGGAGTTCGGCTTCTGTCCATTTGGCGACGAAGTCAGCCAGTACTTGTGACTTAATGGCTCGCCGTGATTTATATGTTATGTCGAACGGGAGGAGTACGATGGCCCATTTAGCAATCCGGCCCGTGGCATCGCGGTTATTTATTATATCATTGAGTGGTACTTCAGAGGCCACCATGATTGAACACTCTTGAAAGTAGTGTCGTAGTTTCCGGGATGCCATGAAGACCGCGTATGCTATATTTTGATAATGTGGGTACCGTGACTTGCATGGAGTGAGGACAGTGGATACGTAGTATACCGGATTTTGAAGCGGGAACTTATGTCCGTCCGTCTCTCGTTCGACGACGAGCACTGCGCTTACAACCTAGTGTGTTGCAGCTCTATATAACAACATAGGTTCGCCGATATTTGGCGTGGCCAGGATTGGATTGCTGGCCAAGAGGGCCTTAATTTCTTCCAGTCCGGCCGTAGCCGCATCCGTCCACTCAAAGTGTTCGGTGCGTCTAAGAAGGCGATAGAGAGGTAGTGCCTTTTCTCCTAATCGGGAGATGAAGCGGCTTAGGGAAGCCACGCATCCAGTTAATTTCTGGATTTGTTTGAGGTCTATTGGGGTAGCCAACTGTGACAAGCTCAGATTTTAGCCGGATTTGCTTCAATTCCTCTATTGGAAACGATAAAGCCCAAGAGCTTTCCGGCAGGTATGCTGAAAACGCATTTTTTCGGATTAAGCTTGATGTCATATGTTCATAGATTATTGAACGTAAGCCTCAAGTCGTCTATTAAAGATTCGACGTGTCTGGTTTTGATGACCACATCATCGACGTATGCCTCCACAGTTTTGCTGATTTGTGTTTCCAGGCATGTTTGAATCATGCGTTGATAGGTTGCACCGGCGTTTTTGATCCCGAAAGGCATGGTATTAAAACAGAATGGGCCGTATGGTGTGATGAATGCTGTTGCGGCTTGATCGGACTGCGCCATCTTGATTTGATGGTATCCAGAGTATGCGTCAAGGAAGCACAATGAGTCGTGTCCTGCGGTAGCGTCGATGAATTGATTAATGCGGGGGAGGAGGAAGGGATCCATGGGGCAAGCCTTATTGAAGTCCTTGAAATCAACACATAGGCGCCAGGATTTGTCCTTCTTTGGTACCATCACCAGGTTTGCTAGCCAGTCCGGATTTTTATTTCTCTGATGAATCCGGCCTCGAGTAACTTAGCTAGCTCTTCTCCCATGGCTTGTTGCTTAGGTTCTAAAAAGTGCCGAAGAGTCTGCTTGACCGGCTTGTATCCATTTAGTATGTTTAGGCTATGTTCGGCCAGCCTGCATGGGATACCTGGCATGTCTGAAGGATGCCAGGCAAAGATGTCCCAATTCTCACGCAAGAACTCTTGCAGTGCGGCGTCTATTGTGGGGTTTAGCTGTGCCCCAATGGATGCTATTTTTGTAGGGTCCGTTGGGTGGACCTGGAATTTTACTATTTCGTCCGCTAGTTTGAAAGAGGTGGACTTTGGTCGTTTGTTGAGTATCACATCATCCCTATCCACTGTGGAGCGTAGCGCAGTTAGTTCTTCGGCCGCGAGGGCTTCGAATAATGCCTCAAGGGCCTCTGCGGCGGTTTTATTTTCAGCGCGGAGTGCTACGTCTGGATCACTAGCTAGAGTGATGACTCCATTGGGTCCGGGCCTTTTGAGCTTCATGTATCTGTAATGGGGTATAGCTTGAAAGCTCGTGAATGCATCCCTCCCTAAAATGGCGTGGTATTCGCTACTGAACGGGTCCACTTGGAATGTGATTTCTTTGGACCTATAGTTCTCCGGTGTGCCGAATACCACATCTACTGTGATTTTTCCTGCGCATCGTGCCTCTCAACTAGGGATGATTCCCCTGAAGGTCGTGCTGCTTTGCTCAATGCGGCTCTTGTCTATTTCCATTTTGTTAAGAGTCTCCTCGTAGATGAGGTTTAATCCGCTGCCGCCGTCCATGAGCACTTTAGTAAGCCGGAAGCCGTCCACAATTGGACTAAGGACCAAAGCGGCTGGTGCTCGGACTGTTCGGAATTGAGGTTCGTCACTTGCATTGAAGGTTATGGCCGTGTCGTTCCATGGATTTATTGTTGCGACAAGGAAGACTTCGGCGAGGCTACGGAGTGCTCGCTTGCGCCTATTATTTGAGGCGAAAGTCTTGAAGACTGTAAGTACTATATTGTTATTTTCCATTTGATGGTGTTCTGCGGTATTGTTGATGAGGAGATCCTCGCCCCTCCTGGCCACCTGCCGGAGTATCCAACATGCTCTGAGGCTGTGTGTTGGTATGGTATCTAGTGTACTGTGAATTTCGAATGGCCCATTGAGCAATCCCTCCAATATGGTTCCACGCCCTGTAGTGGGCTTTGGTTTCCTTGTAATTGGATTGGGTGACTTCCGAGAGTGCACCCTTTTAGTTCGGACGAGGGGTTTAGTGAGAGCCGGAGGATCCCAGAATTTTGTTTGGGTTTTCCAGGCGCTTTCCATCGCACAGTACTTCTGTACTATGGTCGCCAAGTCAGCGAAGTGTGATATGTCCCATCGACTTATGGCATTGAGAACTCCCTTGTCCGTGCAATTTTTGCAAAAGAATGAGATTGCGTCTTCCTCGCGACAGTCCTTAACCTTGCTCATTACAGGGAGGAATCTGGCCCAGAAGTGATGTACTGTCTCTTGGGGCTCTTGTCTAATGTGGGAAAGATCACTTGTATCTGGGTGGGTAGATTTAAGTCCAAACCCTGACCCGATCTAAGACCCAGGGGCAGAGGAGCTTTCGAGCTTGGCATCTTGGGCTCCGGGATATTGCCCAATTTTTCTAGCCCGCTGTCCGATTCTAGGTTCGGAGCTTGGGCCATGTCCTCCTGTAGATGGGTATCCGGCTCGGAGAGCTCGGGAATCCGGACATAGTTCATCTTCAAAATAGAGGAAGAATCAATGCATTGCTCCTCCACTACCGCTATCTGATGGGTGACCGGCGGAGTGTTAATCTCCCTTTGGTCGGGTTTAAGCCCGATCCAATCATAGTCCGTAGCGACTCCCAAAGCAGCAATGCAATTCAAGAGCTCGTTTAGGGAGGAGAGCTCCATTGGATCCATCTGCTCAGTAAGTTCCGAGCTGATGTGGAGGCTGTTTTTGATGACCTGAGAAGTCATCGTGCGATGGCCGATCGGGCGGTCATGACAAAGCCGCCTAGTCGGAGAGTTTGGCCTAAAGCTAGGGCTCCCCTAGAGGTGATGTTGTGCTTGACAACAAGGCGAGCCATTAAGCCTTTCCGTGACGGCATAGTGGAACTCTCAATGAAAGCACCAATGTCGGTGTCAAAACCGGCGGATCTCGGGTAGGGGGTCCCGAACTGTGCGTCTAAGGCTAATGGTAACAAAAGGCAGGGGACGCAATGTTTACCAGGTTCGGTCCCTCTCGATGGAGGTAATACCCTACTTCCTGCTTGATTGATCTTGATGATATGAGTATTACAAGAGTTGATCTACCACGAGATCGTAGAGGCTAAACCCTAGAAGCTAGCCTATGATTCTGATTGTTGTTATCATACGGACTAAACTCTCCGGTTTATATAGACACCGGAGGGGGCTAGGGTTACACAGAGTAGGTTAAAGAGAAGGAGATCTACATATCCGAATGGCCAAGCTTGCCTTCCACGCAAAGGAGAGTCCCACCCGGACACGGGACGAAGTCTTCAATCTTGTATATTCATAGTCCAACAGTTTGACCAAAGTATATAGTCCGGCTGTCCGAGGACCCCTTAATCCAGGACTCCCTCAGCCGCGGTGCTTGCTGTAAGCGGAGGAGGACGGTCCCGCATTTTTCTTTGCCAGTGGTGCGCTCGACATCGGCGCACCTATCACCATGTTGATCGTATGCATTAGAGAGGTGGCGTCCCCACCGCTGCACTGCACAACCAAAGTGTGGGCGAACGGCATGCCGGGGGAGCTCAAAGGAAGGCCCGACATAGTCGAGGTGGAAATCAAGGTGACAAGCAGCAAGGAGCCCGTCGCCATCGCCGTGGAGGAGCTGACCTTTTTCACCGTGCCGCCCAAGCTGCTAGCCGGGGCTGGGTTGTTGAGGGTGGTGTCCCTCCACATTAAGATTGACAAGCTCACCTCCTAAGTGATTCTGTAGTGCCTTCTATTTATCTTAGTGATATGCTAATATACAGTTTAGCTCAATGTACTTTAGCTTAAGAGATGGTGGATTTTGGTGGCACGCAACAATTACTTTGACATCAGATCAAGAGTTAAAGTAAAGTTGCTTATATGCTTGTTCGTTGAGGAAGTGTTGCATACTTATACGAGTTAATGCGACACATCAAAGTAGTACTACTACTAGTAGTACTCACCCAACTACACCAGGCAGACCAAGCTCGTGTCATGTTTGTGCTGTGTGCGGCCCGCACATTAACCAAAACCTCGCGCCTCCAGCTGAGCCTTCGTGTTTTAAAATTCTTAATCTCAAGGCCAAGGAGCAACATGAACCTATGATAGAGCCAATCGGATGGTTGAGAACACTATAACTCGTAGCTATAGATGCGTCCATGAGAGAGGACGAGTGCATGTGTGCACCTTTTCTCTTCGTGTCCAACGTACTAAACATAGAGTACACGTGTATGTGGGTGGCATCGACCTAGAGATCTAGAGATGGTGTGTGCAAGAAGTCCCGAGAGACTAGGTGTGTGCGTGGGAAAGAGGGAGAGAGATGATATGTGTCGATGTAATGCGTGTGAAAAAAGACTAGTCAATAGCTCATCACGAGGCTATTCCTGGCGAACACCCCAATAACCATAAAATATGTATCCGACGGTGCCAGTTATTGCATGTACACAACAGTAGAAAAAGAAGTGCCATGGCATATTGCAAAACTGCCACACCACGCCCCTCCCCTACCCATGAAACTACCACACGAGCGTTCGCAACTGCCATGGTGCGATCTTCATTTTTGAAAGGAATCTACAATAAAAGGCCGGGCTTTTGGCGCTCAGTAGGCGGGGGAGCTTGTCATGTTGGTTTACTACTTCTCATTTGTGGTCGAACATAAGTGATGTACCAAGCCGATGCGCGTCGCTTATGTGAGCGGCGGGCCAGACATACCGTCCATTCATGGTAGGTGGACCGACAGTTTGTTGGTGCTACTACTTACATGAGGTCGGACGTGTCAGTGATGCACCAAGCCGATGCGCCCTTCGGTGACCGGCGGGGTTGGGGTGATGCTAGTGTGACGAGCTATACGTTTACCTCCTAACTTAATTTGTAAAGGGTAACACTTGATTTGCCTCCTTAACTAGATCGATCTCTAGAAATCCTCATTACATACGTTTCTCGGACGCATAGGTGGGCCCACGTTCTCAGAGGCCATCATGGCAGAGCCAGACGCTCGGAACCTCTTGGAGCAAAAGATGAGTAGCCCGCTGCTGGCTATTTCCCTAATCAGTTTAGAAATTCTCAAATTGACGTGTGATGTGATATTAGTTGTTCATTGATGTCTATCCAATGGTCTAAGTGCCTCGGAATGGTTGGGATTGCGTCTACAGTAACCTCATTGTGCCCAGCAGTTTCTACATTCTTCTCGAAGCATCATCACGTCAGTGTGATCAATCCACGCAAGAAGCTGGCAAACAACACCTCCACATGTGCCACGTGGCTTCATTGAGCTCCCCCATCATTTTATACAAAAATATATTGACTAAAAAAGACATACATCTCCCAAAACAAAAACTTGCTAGTATTTTGTTTCCTACTTGCTTTGCACGTACTGGAAGAGAAAGTTTAGTAAGTTACACTCTATATGAGAAGAGAGGGGGAGGGATCGTTTATGCAACATACCAATGGACACATATAGAGGGAAGAACTTTACGAGCATACAAGCACTAGGAAAGAGGGGGTGCATATTGGAAGATGATGCGAGAGGCCAAGTAGGCGAAGACAATGAAGGAGTACAAGTGTGAGATCAATAATTAAAGAGAGGGGACGATAACGTGTGTGGGCGTGCTCGTCTTGTCGATAGACAAAGCAGAAGGCATGGATGATGAGATAGGGAGGGGCAATTAATGTGTGTGTGGTAGGCGGTCCTATGTATAGAGGTCGTGGTTTGGTCGATGTGTACGTGGGTAAAGAGGGGGAGACTTAACTAGAGATATAGATCAGACATTCTATATGGGGAAATAGCGAGTGACCTGGCTGCACATAGAGGGAAGTCGATTGGTGCACATGCATGCATGTGTCAGAGATAAAGAACACCTGGAGTGACGAAGAG
>NC_041393.1:295384163-295411156 GCF_002162155.2 Triticum dicoccoides
TGTGACACTGTATGAGTGCAAGATGGATATCAACAGAGGGGACGACAGTGCCCGCGTGCCTCAGAGTTAGGGAGGGAGGCATGGATGGTGAGAGGAGGGGAGGGACTATGTGTGTACATGTTTGTGTGTTGTAGGCAAGCCTAGCTAGCTACAGGGGTATAGAGAATTGTGCGTGTTGGAAAGATGGAGACATAGGGAGATCGTGGGAGACCAACCTAAAGAACAAGAACGTGTGTGCGAGGTGTAGAGGATGCAGAGTGGTGATGTCTACTACGCAACTTTATTCTTGTAGACACATGTTGGGCCTCCAAGCGCAGAGTTTTGTAGGATAGTAGTAATTTTCCCTCGAGTGGATGACCTAAGGTTTATCAATCCGTGGGAGGCGTAGGATGAAGATGGTCTCTCTCAAACAACCTTGCAACAAAATAATAAAAAGTCTCTTGTGTCCCCAACACACCAAATACAATTGTAATTTGTATAGGTGCAGTAGTTCGGCGAAGAGATGGTGATACAAGTGTAATATGGATAGTAGATATTGGGTTTTCTAGTAAGAATAATAAAAAACAGCAAGGTAGCAATTGATGAAACGAGCACATACGGTATTGCAATGCTTGAAAATGAGGCCTAGGGTCCGTACTTTCGCGCATGCAATCTCTTAACAATGCTAATATAATTGGATCATATGACCATCCCCCAAAGTGCGATGAAGAATCACTCTGAAGTTTCTATCTAGCGGAGAACATAAAAAGAATTTGTTTGTAGGGTACGAAGTCACCTCAAAGCTATTCTTTCCGATCGATCTATCCAAGAGTTCATACTAAAATAACACCAAACCAAATTCAGATTCATAATACTCAATCCAACACAAAGAACCTAAAGGAGTGCCCCAAGGTTTCTACCGGAGAAACAAAGACAAGAACGTGCATCAACCCCTATGCATAGATTACCCCAATGTCACCTCGGGAATCCTCGAGTTGAGTGCCAAAATATATATCAAGTGAACCAATATGATACCCCATTATCACCACGGCTATTCATAGCAAGACATTCATCAAGTTTTCTCAAATCCATAAAAATATTCAATCCGATAAAACAAAATCTCAAAGGGATAACTCAATTCATCAGAATAGAGAGGGGAAAACACCATATGATCTGAATATATTAACAAAGCCCGCAATACATCAAGATCGTGACATCTCAATAACACGAGAGAGAGATATATATATATTAAACACATAGCTACTGGTAGAAACCCTGTCGGATATCGGGTTCCGGCAAAACCCTTAAGGTTCGAACTCTGGGGCGCGCACGAAGATCTTCTCCCTACCGATTCACGCCCCAAAACCTCGCCGCGAATCTAAGCTAGCACGATGAACAACACAAGAGACACAAGGTTTATACTGGTTCAGGCCACCGTTGTGGTGTAATACCCTAATCCAGTGTGTGGTGTGGTGGATTGCCTCTTGGGCTGATGATGAATAGTACAAGGGAAGAACAGCCTCGCGAGAGGTGTTCTTGAGCTGGTGTGGTGTTCTACTTGTTCTGGTTCCGGTCCCTTTCCACTGTGGTGGCTAGCCCTATTTATAGAGGCCCTGGTCCTCTTCCCAAATATTGAGCGGGAAGGGAGCAAACAACGGCCATTTTGAAAGGGGACAGCTAGTACAAGCTATCTTGACTAAAGGTGGTCTTCGACTGCCAAAGGCTCTGGTGATGAGGCCGTCTTGGGATCCACGGTGACCTCCGTCCTGCCGTCCTGCTGGTCTTGGTCTCGTTGCACCGATATGGAAACCTTTGCTTGATGCCTCGGTACTCCACGCCTGCGCTTGCCCCCTTTGCACCAAAGAGGAAACGAGGACACTGCGCAGGCTGGCGCCCGCCTGGTCTCGATCGGCATGGCTTTTGTCATGAGCACCTTGCGAGGTACCCCTTGCCTTGATCTCTCCGCATCCTCGCGCGCCTGCATGGTGAGGCCGCCCCTGAGGAAGCCTTGTGTCGTTCGCCCCGCGAGGCTTGGCCCCTAACGAGGGTCTTGAACTTTTGTTGATGAAGACGGGCTGTACTGGGTCACAGCTGAGCCACGCTGCAGGCTGTAGGCAGGCAAGTCTGGGGACCCTCGTTCCCAGAACGCCGACAATAGTCCCCGGGCCCAAGGCGCGCTCGGACTTGGATTAGCAGCGAAGCCAAAGGGCAAGTGCGGAGCGCTGCGGGCCCCAACAGCCTGCGGCCTTGGTCGACGGGTGGTGATTGATTAGACGTGGGCGTCTCCGCTTCCCCATGCTGCCTCGGCAACTGCCCGATTTGACGAGTCCCTGCTGCATGCAAAAAAGAGTCATCATTACCTGTGATCGTGGAGGCCGACGGTTGGCCTCCCTTGGGCTATAAATGTGTGTGTGGGGGGGGGGGCGAAAACCCCTGTAGCACATCTCCCCTCGCCCGGCCTGCTTCTTCGCCTTCCTTGCTTCGGTTGCTTCCAGCATCCCATGGCGCCCGTGAAGAGGTTCTCGGCCGCGGAAAAAGGGAAGGCTCGCCAGGAAGGGCCTGCCTCTCCTCCACCCAAGAGCGGTCGTGGTCGTCCACGCAAGCATCCCATGATTCCCGTCGCGGCTCCTCGTGGTCGCGATGGTGGCCCTTCACGCGGCGGTGGCCGCCCGTATAGGGGCAGCCCAATCGGTGGAGGAAGGCGTGCCGTGGCTGCGCGGCCTCCTCGGCCGCGCTTCTGTTCAGCAGAGGTGCTGCCGGAGTTTGTTGTGTGGTCGGACAACCCGACCGGCAACTGGCTCCAGCTCCCCCGCTTCTTCAAAGGCGAACTGCCGGCCGCTGCCCCTGGCGGGCTCTGGCTGCAGGCGGACGGCTGCTGCAGCAGGGCCTCCTGGGTCACGGTGGAGATCTCCGTCACCGGCAATGTGGCCCTGGCCCAGGGCTGGCAGACGTTTGCCCGCGCGCGTGGCCTGGGCCGGCAGTGCAACCTTCATTTCAAGTACGACGGCGACACGACCCTCTACATGAGGGTGTTCGGAGAAGACGGCTGCCGTGCTGGGTGCTGCCGTGAGGACGATGACGGCGACGAGGTGCTCGGCCTTGGCGACGGCCATGATGGGGGCGAAGGTGAACCCGCTCCCTGCGGCGACCGTAGCTCACCGAGCTTCAGCGGCTCTGATACGTCTCCAACGTATCAATAATTTATGAAGCATCCATGCTATTTTATTATCTGTTTTGAATGTACCATCCATATTGCACTCATATCTACCATCCATATTGCACTTGTATCACCATCTCTTCGCCGAACTAGTGCACCTATAAAATTACCATTGTACTGGGTGTGTTGGGGACACAAGAGACTCTTTGTTATTTGGTTGTAGGGTTGTTTGAGAGAGACTATCTTCATCCTACGCCTCCCACGGATTGATAAACCTTAGGTCATCCACTTGAGGGAAATTTGCTACTGTCCTACAAACCTCTGCACTTGGAGGCCCAACAACATCTACAAGAAGATGGTTGTGTAGTAGACATCAAGCTCTTTTCTGGCGCCGTTGCCGGGGAGGTGAGTGCTTGAAGGTATATCTTTAGATCTTGCAATCGAATCTTTTTGTTTCTTGTTTTATCACTAGTTTAGTTTATAAAAGAAAACTACAAAAAAATGGAGTTAAGTTTGTCTCATATGCTTCATCTTTTTAATATCTTTTGTTAGTATGATGAAAAGGAAAATTGTGCTCAAGTGCTAGAAGAAGAAATCTATAAAATGCTTGATACTAAATCTTTGTATGATGAGCATGATTGCAATGTTGTTAGTATGAATTCCTTGAATATCCATGATGCTAATGATATGCAAAGCCACAAGCTTTGGGATGCTATGTTTGATGAAGATGATATTTTTAGTCCCCCAAGTTTTGATGAGCAAATTTATTATGATGAAAGCATGCCTCCTATCTATGATGATTATATTGATGAAAGTGGCTTTGGAAGAGTGTCAACTTTAGGAAGTAGTGATCCAACTATTTTGGAGGATGTTGAATCTTATTGTGATGAACATGAAAGTGGATTTGGAAGAGTGTCAACTTTATTTAGTGATGATTCCACTATTTCGGAAGAGGTTCCAATTGATTATGAGAACAAAGTTGCTATCTATGATGATTATAGTGATGACTTGTATGCTATAAGGAATAATGATAACCATGAAACTTATCATCGTGATTTTAGTTTTCAATTGGATTTTGCCTCACATGATAATTGTTTTGTTGAGTTTGCTCCCACTACTATTGATGAGAAATTTTTTGCTTATGTGGAGAGTAGTAAATTTTCTTTGCAAGTAGATCATGAAAAAAATGCTTTAGGTACTGGTTATATTGTTGAATTCATTCATGATGCTACTGAACATTATTATGAGGGAGGAACATATGCTTGTAGGAATTGTAATAATATCAAGTTTCCTCTCTATGTGCTTCAAGTTTTGAAGTTATGCTTGTTTTACCTTCCTATGCTAGTTGATTATTGTTCTAATAAGTTGTTTGCTCACAAAATACCTATACATAGGAAGTGGGTTAGACTTAAATTCTCTAGTCATATGCTTCATGATGCTCCTGTTATGTTTCAATTCTTATCTTTTATGCGAGCATCATTGTCATCATCATGCCTAGCTAGAAAGGCATTAAAGAAAAACACTTGTTGGGAGAAACCCAAATATTTATCCTTAATGTTTTTGTGTGTCCACATGATTATTCTACTTTAGTAATAATGTTTTAATAGCTTTTGTTTCAATAAAGTGCCAAGTAAGACCTTTATGATAGCTTACGGTGATAGTTGTGTTGATCCTGCTGAAAATCAGAAACTTTTGCACCTAGTAAATTAGTTTTTATAATTCACATAAACGTAATTATGATATGATTATTTTTGATCTGGATTGGTAAATGAATTGTTTAGGACTTCCTAATTTGGTACGATGTTTGGAGTTCCAAAAGTATACGTTTGATATAGATTACTACAGACTGTTCTGTTTTTGACAGATTCTGTTTTCTATGTGTTGTTTGCTTATTTTGATGAATCTATGAGTAGTATCGGAGGGTACGAACCATAGATTAGTTTGAATATAGTAGATATTACACCAATATAAATTTAGAATGAGTTCATTACAGTACTTAAGTGGTGGTTTTATTTTCTTATACTAACGGAGCTTACGAGTTTTCTGTTGAGTTTTGTGTTGTGAAGTTTTCAAGTTTTGGGTAAAGATTCGATGGACTATGGAATAAGGAGTGGCAAGAGACTAAGCTTGGGGATGACCAAGGCACCCCAAGGTAATATTAAAGGACAACCAAGAGCCTAAGCTTGGGGATGCCCCGGATGGCATCCCCTCTTTTGTCTTCGTTCATCAGTAACTTTACTTGGACCTATATTTTTATTCACCACATGATATGTGTTTTGCTTGGAGCGTCATTTTATTTTGTTAGTATTTGCTTGATGTTATTTATAATAATGTTTTGCTTCTTTAGTTTCAATAAAAATGTCAAGGATAGCCTTTACCATGCTTATTTTGCAAGTATACATGTTGCTGTTTGAAAACAGAAAGTTTAACGCTGTTGCAAAAATTCCCTAGAAAAGTCATAGAATGATATAATGTTGAAACCTTTTGCATATTGAGATCTGATAAATCTTCTACAGCGTAGTATTTTCCTAATAATTGTTGGAGTTTGGGAAGTATGATGAATCTTGCATTCTTTACAGACTATACTGTTTTGGCAGATTGCTGTCATGGTTGCATTGTTTGCATATGTTTGCTTGTTTAATGATTCTATTTGAGGATAGGAATATTAAATATACAGAGGAATTTATTATGCAATGTTGAATAATAATTTTAGTTATTTGTTATAGTATAAAATGATAAGGTTTTGCATTGGTTTATACTAACCTATCTCACGAGTTCTTGTTGAGTTTGGTGTGGATGAAGCTTTTGATAAAAAGAGAAACCATGATATGAGAGGAATTAAGGAGACACAAAAGTTCAAGCTTGGGGATGCCCAAGGCACCCCAAGATAATATTTCAAGAAGTCTCAAGCATCTAAGCTTGGGGATGCCCCGTTAGGCATCCCACCTTTCTTCTTCAACAACTATCGGTTAGTATCGGTTGAACCTAAGTTTTTGCTTCTTCACATGAGTTGTGATATCCTTGCAAAGTCATTTTATTTTTTTTTGCTTGTTGTTTGAATAAAATACCAAGATCTGAAATTCTTTATTGAGAGAGAGTCTTCACATAGTTACGTAATTATTTAGCTACTCATTGATCTTCACTTATATCTTTTTGGAGTAGTTTTTCATTTACTCGTGTGCTTCACTTATATCCTATGAGTAAATGGTTGAATGAGTTGAATGTCATAAATCTGAAATTATATATGTTTCATTTGCTTATCCCATGGGGAGTAATGACTTCACATCTAAGAAGTAGAGGTTGTAAATTTATTGAAGGTTAGCAAGCATTGTATTGGTCATTTGAACAATTCATGAAAGAATATTGAAGGAAGAGAGATTTCACATATAAATATACTATCTTAGACATCTTTTATAATTGTGAGCACTCATTAAGCATGACATGCTAAAGAGTTGATGTTGGACAAGGAAGACAACATAATGGGTTATGTTTTCTCACATCTCAGTTTAAGTATATTGTCATGGATCATTCAAACATGTTTAGCTTGCCTTTCCCCCTCATGCTAGCCAAATTCCTTGCACCAAGTAGAGATACTACTTGTGCTTCCAAATATCCTTAAACCCAGTTTTGCCATGAGAGTCCACCATACCTACCTATGGATTGAGTAAGATCCTTCAAGTTAGTTGTCATCGGTGCAAGCAATAAAAATTGCTCTCTAAATATGCATGATCTATTAGTGTGAAGAAAATAAGCTTTATATGATCTTGTTATGGAAGCAATAAAAGCGATGGACTACATAATAAAGGTCCATATACAAGTGGCAATATAAAGTGACATTCTTTTGCATTAAGATTTTGTGCATCCAACCATAAAAGCGCATGACAACCTCCGCTTCCCTCTACGAAGGGCCTATCTTTTACTTTATGTCTTTTACTTTATGCTAGAGTCAAGGTGATCTTCACCTTTCCCTTTTTCATTTTATCCTTTGGCAAGCACTTCGTGTTGGAAATATTCTAATATATATATCCAATTGGATGTAAGTTAGCATGAACTATTATTGTTGACATCACCCAAAGGTGAATACATTGGGAGGCAACACTATAAGCCCCTATCTTTCTTAGTTTCCGATTAAAACTCCATAACCATTACTATTGCGTGAGTGTTAGCAATCATGGAAGACTATATGATAGTTGAGTATGTGAAGTTTGCTCAATCAAAGCTCTGACATAGACCCTTCCTGAAAATAAGATGAATTGCAATTGTTTGATGACTGAGAACATAGTTTGCTAGTTTTTAAGAAAGTTTATGGTCTATGCTTTAACATGTGAATTGCTTGTTACTTGTTCGTGAGAAGTTTTATGAGATGAACTACTGTCATGCTAGAAAAGGTGACTAAAATTATCATTGATCAAACTTGTGCATCTGCTAGCATTCACACTTCATAAATTCTTTCTTTTATCATTTACCTACGCGAGGACGAGCAGGAATTAAGCTTGGGGATGCTGATACGTCTCCAACGTATCTATAATTTATGAAGAATTCATGCTATTTTATTATCTGTTTTGAATGTTTATGGGCTTTATTATACACTTTTATATTACTTTTGGGACTAACCTATTAACCGGAGGCCCAGCCCATATTGCTGTTTTATTGCCTGTTTCAGTATTTCGAAGAAAAGGAATATCAAACAGAGTCCAAACGGAATGAAACCTTGGGGAGCGTGATTTGGAAAGGATATGATCCGGGAGACTTGGAATTCAAGCTAGGGAAGGTTCGAGTTAGCCAGGAGATAGGAGGGCGCGCCCACCCCCCAGGCGCGCCCCTGTCTCCTGGGCCCCTCGAGGCTCCCCCGACCGACTTCTTTCACCTATATAAGTCCACATACCCTAAAAACATCAAAGACGAAGATAGATTGGGAGTTCTGCCACCGAAAGCCTTTGTAACCACCAAAAACCTCTTGGGAGCCCATTCTGGCACCCTGCCGGAGGGGGAATCCCTCACCGGTGGCTATCTTCATCATCCCGGTGCTCTCCATGACGAGGAGGGAGTAGTTCACCCTCGGGGCTGAGGGTATGTACCAGTAGCTATGTGTTTGATCTCTCTCTCTCTCTCGTGTTCTCTGTATGGCACGATCTTGATGTATCATGAGCTTTGCTATTATAGTTGGATCTTAGGATGTTTCTTCCCCTCTACTCTCTTGTGATGAATTGAGTTTTTCTCTTGAAGTTATCTGATCTGATTGAGTCTTTAAGGATTTGAGAACACTTGATGTATGTCTTGCGGTGCTTATCTGTGCTGACAATGGGATATTCACGTGATCCACTTGATGTATGTTTTGGTGATCAACTTGTGGGTTCCGCCCATGAACCTATGCATAGGGGTTGGCACACGTTTTTGTCTTCACTCTCCGGTAGAAACTTTGGGGCACTCTTTGAAGTACTTTGTGTTGGTTGGATAGATGAACCTGAGATTGTGTGATGCATATCATATAATCATGCCCACAGATACTTGAGGTGACAATGGAGTATCTAGGTGACATTAGGGTTTTGGTTGATTTGTGTCTTAAGGTGTTATTCTAGTATGAACTCTTGAATAGATCGATCCGAAAGAATAACTTTGAGGTGGTTTCGTACCCTACCATAATCTCTTTGTTTGTTCTCCGCTATTAGTGGCTTTGGAGTGACTCTTTGTTGCATGTTGAGGGATTGTTATATGATCTATCTATGTTATTATTGTTGAGAGAACTTGCACTAGTGAAAGTATGAACCCTATGCCTTGTTTTCTACCATTGCAATACTGTTTCTGCTCACTTTTACCACTTGTTACCTCACTGTTTTTATATTTTCAGATTACAAATACTCATATCTACCATCCATATTGCACTTGTATCACCATCTCTTTGCCGAACTAGTGCACCTATACAATATACCATTGTATTGGGTGTGTTGGGGACACAAGAGACTCTTTGTTATTTGGTTGCAGGGTTGTTTGAGAGAGACTATCTTCATCCTATGCCTCCCACAGATTGATAAACCTTAGGTCATCCACTTGAGGGAAATTTGCTACTGTCCGACAAACCTCTACACTTGGAGGCCAAACAACGTCTACAAGAAGAAGGTTGTGTAGTAGACATCAGGCTCCTCCTCCGGCAACAGCTCCTCCAGCAGTGGCCGCGACCAGTCACCACGCCGCCACGCCCGCTTCGAGGGTGGTAGTGGGTCGTCCCGTCGACGCGCCCCGGTGAAGCGTGAGGCAAAGTCCGATTGAGATGAGGAGGGTGACGCAGATCCCTTCTCGCGAGCTGTGCGCTGCTTTTATTTTGTTTTTCTCCTTTCCAGCATTGAGAGAGAGAGAAGTATGGAGCCCCGTGTGGGCGTGCAACAGACAATGATACCCTAATTATCGTGCTATACTCGTTGTCCCTGTGCTGTGTGATGGTGTCATGGTTATGTCCCTGTGCCTCATCCCCGTGGGTGGACTACTCCCTCCTCATCATGGTGGCCGCCGGGATGATGAAGATGGCCACCAATGATGATTCCCCCTCCGGCAGGGTGCCGGAATGGGGTCTAGATTGGTTTCTCGTGGCTAGAGAGGCTTACAACGGCGGAACTTCTGATCTAGGGTCTCCGCGTGGGTTTTTGGAATATTTGACGATTTAGGGCTGAAGAGGTGGGGCGGGAGGCCACCGGTGTGGGCAAAACCCACCGCGGCGCACCTGGGGGCCCAGGCGCACCATGGTGGGTTGTTCCCCCCTCGGCGCACCCTCCAAGTGTTTCTCTGTCCCATTGGATGTCTTCTAGTCCATAAAAAATACACAAAAAGTTTCGAGGTGTTTTGACTCCGTTTGATATTGATTTCCTGCGATGTAAAAAACAAACTAAAAACAGCACTGGGTCAATAGGTTAGTCCCAAAAATGATATAAAGTTGCTATAAAATGATTGTAAAACATACAAGAATGGTAATATAACATCATGAATACTTCATAAATTATTGATACGTTGGAGACGTATCAAGTGGCGTGGAGTGTGTGTGCATAAATGCATGCATAATAGGAAAGTTATTGGTATCCACGAAGGGAGGAGTATGTGTGTGTGTGCGTGTAGAAGACTCACAGAGACTATAATCATTATAAAAGTGGATTGAAATATTTGAATAAGAGCTCATGATGCTTGTAACTCATGCATGCATGAATATAATGCACATATGCCCGGTGTGGTTTTGAATCAAATGTGCTATATACTATATTCACATCGAACAAGGCCAAATCGATTTGAATTTGCGATACTGATGGCAGGCATCATCTGACCACGTTGCATCCGTGCATGGACATACCTATTTGAATTTGAGATCGCGTGGCTTTTGAAGCTAACATCTAAATGTTGGGTGTGTGGGCGGGGGGGTGGGTGGTGGGTGGGGGGGGGTGCATTGTTGTGTGTGTTAAACACATTATACATATGAAACACAGGGTTTCGATTATTCTGAACATCTCGCTACATAGACCAATGTACTGTGATTTGGATTCAACATAAAATGGATACACATATTTGAATTCGAGATCGTATGGTACAAGTAGTTCATATTAAAATATGATTACTACTATATACATGTTTTCTGTTATCAAGATAATATTTAAATGATGGTATAACTTGATAGTAATCGTATTCAAATAGGGAAAATTGATACAAATTTAGTCCATATGGTAGGCGGCAATATATATTCATAGGGTGGAGTAAAATGTTCATATAAGATGGAAGATCAAAATGTAGGACTACATCCATTAAAACCAGAAGATCACCTAACGATATATTGGAATTCAATATAACATGGATTCAAAAATTGAAATTCAAGATCCTGGCATTTGTAATCATATAAAATGGGACATGACTCTTTCTTGTGGTGGGAGTTGATTTATTTTTGTTGTTGTTCAGGGAAGCGCGAATTGATTTGGAACTGTATAGGCTAATCTTGTTCTCCTGATTATTTTTACATTTTTCTTGTAGTTTTTCAATGGCATTTATAGCAATATAATAAAAGGGGACATGACTTTCTTGTGTCTTGTATGAATTGTCTCTTTTTATACAAGTTAAGTTTGTTCTGCCAAACATGGAATCTGCACCTTGTTATCCTGAAATTTTCAAGCTAGATTATCCCGCCTCTTCAACCCGCCTCTTCAACCAGCGCCGCGCCTTGTTATACCAAAATTTCGACGCGCGCGAAAACTCCCTCCTCATCCGAAATCGGTCGCGCAGCCCAAACACGAGAAATCCCCCTTCTACACCTTAGCCGGAAATGTCGCCTCGACGTCACGTGATCAAAGCAGGTGGGGGTACGTTTGTAACTTACCCCACATTTTCGGACAAGCGCGTCCCTAAGCCATGGCTCCCAACAACCTTCGCCTTCGGCCCCAATCATACACATAGGCCGCCAAAACCCATGAAACCCCACGCTCCTCCATCGGCCTCCCGACCGCCGCCCAGTCATAGCCTCTTCCCCGATGATGTCGTCCACAACAATAGCTCGACGTCCCTCATCTACCACACCGGATGAGGATCTGTCATCGATCTCGTCATCCCATCGGTTCAGCCGCCCATTACTCCACCTCCAAGGAGCTGCCCCAAGGTTTGCCTCGTTTATCACACCATCCATCCCCACAACGCTATCTTCACCTGCCCGACCAGAACCGCAACACCCTCACCAATTCCTCCGATGAAGCTGAGGCCAACTTGGCGCCACCAAAGAGGTTCTGCACTCACCGATGCCGTTTATCTTTTACTCGATCTCATGGGACTGTCAGTGATCGATACCGAGCAGGCATGGCGAGTCTCCATCGACGGCGTCATCGCCAGCCACTTCCTCCATGGAGTCTTTCGCCATGTTGTTGCTTCCTCGATGGTGAATTCCACACCAGCACTAGCTGCTACTGCTCCGGCTCTCGCTCGCACTCCTGCTGCTACTCTGGCTCTTGCTCGTCCTGCAGCTCTACTTTTGGTGTCGGTCGCGCTGCTCCTCTGTTCTTGCTTTCATACGTGCTGCTGCTTTGCTCTTGCTATCGGTCACGCTGCTGCTTCGCTCTTGCTCTTGTTCGTGCTACTACTCCGCTCTTGCTCTTGTTCATGCTACTGCTCTGCTCTTGCTCTTGCTCGCGCTGCTGCTGCTAGTACACGACCTGCGGCAACTACAGGAGTTGCTACTTTAGCACTCGCTCATGGGGCTGCTACATGAGCTGCTCTCTACTAGTGCGTTCCCTGCTCGAGCGGCTGCTGATTTAGATCACTGCTTCTCTGCTACCAGTGCTCGCATGGCCTAAACTTCTATTGCAGTGCTCTGCTACTAGTTCAACCAGTTTTGTCTAAAATTCTGTTTCAATAGTAAAGTTCAATTCTGACTGTAATGTTCAGTTTCTTCAGTTAAGTTCAGAGTCAATAGTATTTACAACATCTGTTGGAGCGGCCGCGGCGTGGCCAATGCATTTTACGTCTAGCACTTTTTCGTGATGTATTTTACATCATCTATTGCATATGCTATTAGAATCCCACTTCAAACTAACGTTGTTTGTCTTGTCCTGCTTCAGCCTCGCCGTCATACACCTCACTGGAGCTGCTCCAACGACGGAACCGTCCATCATAGCGGAGCGGTACCCTCAGTGCCGTCTCTAGAGCAGGCCCGGTTCTGAGATTTTGGGGGCCCAGGGCGAAAGCAAAGACCTAGGGCCCCTTACAAAAATTTCTAACATTGCTCGACACAGAATCTCTTATGATGGTCTCATCCAATAGCCAAACAAAGATGATATAAAACACAAGCAATGATATGCATATCAATTTGAAATACATACTAAACCTTACATTTTTATTAATGAGTATTGTATCTTACGATTTGACTATCCTTGACCGAGTGATTAGCAAACTCCTTGTGCTGCTTTACTACCATGAATTATGAGATAAACAGAATCACAAATCAGATCAGACATGAGATCCAGATGGAGAGGAGAGAGATAATATTGAAACAAAAATGTAACTGCTCATATGCTTAAACATCTTAATATGACTCAGATGGTAGAGCGTGAGGGCTCTGACTCATAACCCTCAGTATAGTCTTCCAAATTGCCTCTTCCATGAAGCAAAAATTAGTGTGTGATTAAAAGCTCCACAAACTATCAACATATAGACTGAAATGATCGAACATAGAGCAAATCTCCTTACTGTCCAAGCCTCTGTGTGTGGCGACGGCGTCAAAGATGCAGTCGTGGAGCTCGATGGTTCACCAGAGGTGGCCCTTGGGTTGCTCATGAGGGCGAGCCCGGAGTCACTGGCTTGCGACTCAAGACCAAGGCGTAAAGGATTTGCCGACATCATTCATAGCTAACCAGTCGAGCTCGATCGGAAAGAAATTGAAATGTACTCGTGGGATTCCATCTAGGTGCGTCTTATGAGGACATGCATTCCTGCCTGAGGTTGTTTGTAACCTGGGCCATGGGCTACCGAAGTATCTGTGGGAGGGGGCCCCTGGATGTTGGGGGACCGGGGAGGTCACCCCTGCCCCTCCCTAGGGCCAGCCCTGCTCTAGAGGCCTCAGATCTTCTTCTCCGCCTCCAATAGTCACACCAGCATCAACATCCTCCACATCCAACCCAATGATGCTAAGGACGACAAGGCTGCGCCAAACAGGTTGTGCACTCGTCGCATCACTTTTTTACTCTACATTCATGTCGATCCCTCATGGATCCTTTGGTTCAAAGCAATTGCAGATCTAGAAAGAAATGAATCGTGGTCACAAAGTTAACAAGGAGAAAACTAAATGCTCTTTTGGACGACAATTTGAATCGGTTTAGCAAGATAGCCATTATATGATATTCATGTGGACCAAATAAGCTCACAATATATTTCGAGGGCAGGATTTAGCTTGTTGAAGACTGTCTACTAGAATCACCATTGGTTCAAAGAAAAAGTGAAGGAAAACATAGGAATTGGAAACTTTCCGATGGTACTACTATTTGCGCATTTGGTTAGAAGGAATGGAGCAAAGCAAAACTGGAGGAATTTTTTTTCCTTTGGTGTCTCTTTCAAAGAAACACGTAGGACTTTCAATATCCACTTGGATGTCCTTTCGAATTAATATGCATGAAGAACAGGACTAAGTGCATCACTAGCATAATAAGATTCTTATTTTACATTTTCATGTGGTTTGACTTTAATTCGACAATGTTTCTCCATTCCCGTGTTCTTCTAATTCATGTGAACCAAACACCCAGGTTGACAAAAATCCTGTGTTTGCAAATGCTCTGTTTCCACGTGCATTCCTGTCCTATTATTGTGTGTTTCATGTCCCTGCTTTTTAGAATTCTCCAATTATAAGGAGCCCTCACAGATTTATTCATTTTTAGATAGGTGTCAAAGAAAACTCACTGTGTTTTGTCCCGCTCGTGTCGTGCCTTCATCCACTCCACCTGAGGTGCACAATCGATGGAAGCATCGATTGCAGCAAAGATCCCCCTGCAGACCTTCTTTCGCCGCCTCAGATCATCTTCCCCGTTGCCTTCAGCCATCCCAACTGCATTACCATCATCGACTGATCTGATGAACCTAAGGACTACATAGTCCTGAATGAGAAGTCACACTCTTTCGTGTCGCTTATGTTATACATCAATTATTATTACCTAGTACTTTATCATCCTGTTCACCTCTTAGACTCTGAGTTAGGTCCAAACTAATGTTCAAACTTGAGTTTTAAAATGCATGTGGGGCACATACCGAGGTAACAATGAATAGTATCTCTATTTACTATCTGGTTCATCTCGGGTCTTCTATATGGTTCACTATGAAGATAATGGAATGATATGGAATGCAAAGGTTAAAGAATGATGAGAGATAATTATGAAGGCTAAACACGCTCCCCCTTGAAGATATGCATCATTTCAATGTGTAGATATACATCGAAAGGAAGCAAGGTGAATCTTCGTATGAGTGTCATTGACTTATGATCTCATTCGTGGTCTTTTTCAATGCACTCTATAGTGTGTGAGGTAATTCTTGTCACACACAATCTTTGAAAAGGATTAGATAGATATAGTGAATACTTTGAAATGATTTGTGACGAAGTATATGTCATGAAGTTTTTCTCAGAACATGGTGTGAATCCACACGAGATATAAATTCCTTCTTGTTAGATACTTCGAAGAGAGTTAGAGCAAGGGAGTCACAAGTATATTGCTCGAAGTAGATATACTATTATCGGGGTACACAAACAGGGGTGTATGTCTCCCCTGACACGTGCAGGATAGTAGGCCCCCACCCTGGCAGCACCAAGGCCCCCACGACAAGACCAAGCAGAAGAGATAGCTCTTTGAGAAATATACTTCGAGCAATATACTTGTGACTCCTAAGTATATTGCTCAAAGTAGATATATTGCTCGAAGTAGATATACTGCAGGCTTGCGGGGCTACATCCTCAGCGTGACACATAAAAGTGCATTTAATGCACTTTTTCCTAACTGCCAGAGTTAGGTATGATAGCACTGTTGGCTATCTAATTAGTAGGTAATGACTGATTTGCCACTGTGGTAACCCCTTAGCCCATAAAAGGAGGGCCATGGCAACCTAAGAGAGGATTCAGACCATTGTACACCCATATGCGTGTAGCTACTATCCGCGAGGTAACCTTGCCGGGCTTGAGCGTCGCGTGTCCACCACAATCCTCCCATCAATCCACCAAAGCAGGATTAGGGTTTTACGCATCCCAGTGGACCAAACCTGGGAAAAAACCACCAGCATCACCCTTGTCGTGCTGCTTCATGGTCTCCACTCTTTGTGCAACATACCCTTCCCCCTTGCCGAACCACAAGGGGTTGATGGCCCCATAGGTGATCATGTTCTATCATGACATATTTGGCGCACCAGGTAGGGGGGAGCTCTTGCATGAACCCAAGGTCATAAGCAGCATGTGAAACTACACTATCATTGGCGTCGACGCTCTCTCCACCAGTGGCTTCAAAGGAGAAAGGCAACGCCATTTCCCCACCTCATCCTACCCAGTTTTGCTGTCCATCTCCCCCACAGCCATGGCGGCGGAGGGAACAAGAGGTGGGGATGACGCGATGACCCCGGGCGGCTTCGGTAGCACGGACAGTGTGTTGCTCTCGCTCGAGAGAAGAAGCAAGGGAATGTGGTACACGGTCTCCTCCTCCACCACGTTCACTTGTCAATGCTCGAGCCACACAGGGGGGGGGGGTAGCATTGTCAATGTCGATAAGCCCAAACTTAGTCTAGCATTTACCCCATCAATGGAAAATCCTGAGTGAAACGCTGGTGCGCATCCGTTGATTGGCACCCCGGCAAGCATGCTCTATCAGGGCCATCCATGCCAAATAGGACCTTTAAGTCAACTATCGTGATATCTTCGAAAGTGAAAGGATAAGGAGAGAGGAGTCGTCCCTTTCCACTCACCATGCATTATCACTTGCAAGTGATCTGCTACCCCCTTCGGCCCTTCCCCGAGGGGGGGGGATGCGCGGCCGATAAAACCGTCAAGTTTTCTCTTTGTGCATGTTATATGTTGAATAATGTTGCAGATCCGAGACAGACACGTGAACGCCATCCTTCTAAGATATGAGGACGTGACGAATGACCGCAGCGGGAGGAGGAGAGAAGCGTGAGCGAAAGTTAAGTCAACATGCCCACTAACTTTTTCTCGGAAGTTTGCATTTGCTTATCCCTCGAACAACCAAGTTTTTCCGTGTGGTTAGGGACTTTCATGTGATGGCACCTTGCTGTATTTGTCTGTGCCCCCGCTTTTGTATCGAGCACTACTCAACAAAGTGGGCGGCAACGGTAAAGACTACTAAGGAAAAACCTATCGGGGAATGTCCTCGCCAGCTGAATGCTAAGGACCCACTTGTCATAGCAATCGCGACAACATGCTACTATCAGGCAACCAAAACACATAGAAAGAAACTAACCATACGGACATCCATGGGTCAAACACAAGAGGGATAGCATGCACTTAAAGTTAACCAAACATCAGTTCAACACAAACAAGAGCAGTATGGGGCCAAAACACAAAGTGTACATAATGTTTTGTACAGGGCATCACGGCGACAAAGATGATTCAATGATAAGCTTGGCGGACTCAGGAGACCCTAGGGACGGCGAGGACCTTGTCAGCAAAGGGACCAACCTTCTCCTCAGCAGCGGAAACGTCAGCACCAGCCATCAGCAAGGTTGAGGTCCGGATGGCGATGGGCGATGCTGCTCAAGACCATGAAGAGAGCATCACAGGCATGCTTTCGGGACTCGCTTGCAAAACGAGCCGCTTTTCCTTCCTCATGTGCCCTCACCCCTTTGATCAATCCGTCGAAGAAGAGCGCTAGCTTGACACTTGGAACCTCGTGTCTGCTAACTGAGAAGGCTGGGCTCTCCATGCCCATCGTCAACCAGGCTCTCGATCTAGAGGTTACGCTACTCAACCTGGTTCGCCAGCTTGTCCTCTGTGTCCTTTTGGAGGATTCTCGCGTTCTCCAAGTCTTTCACTAGCTGCTTCTCACGAGCTCCAGCAGACTCGGTCATGCTCTCCAAAGTCCCGAGCCTTGCCTTCATGTCAGTAATGGTGCCATTGGCAGTATTAAGGTCCTAGATCTTGGAGGAGAGCTATGATTGCACCTCCTTCAGAAGGATCTCAGCCTTTTACCCTCCCTCCTTGGGAGCCGCTATTTCCTTGGCACTCCGGGCAAGATCCTCTATTAGTCTGGCCACCTATTGATCGAGGTCAGCCTTGGCAATGGATGCAGCAGCAAGATCATCGGCAACCTTCTTTAGCTGGAAGCGGAGTCAAGGGTGAGCGCGTCAAGGGCTGCCTTGTGCTTGACCTTAAGCTCCATGGTGTGTTGCCGGACAAGGGCTTCCAGTTATCAGTCCTTGTTGCGAATGGTGGCCTCAAGGTTCTCTTCCTGGGAAAAGATGTCCTTCTCCTTGGCGTTCAGAAGCGATGCACGCTCCACCAGATGGACTTCCCAAGCAGCGACATCCTCTTTCGCCATGGTTAATGTCTCCTATTGCCGCATAAGGATTTGGAACTGCTTGCTGTGCCACTCGTGTAGCTCACTCCCTTGTCCCTCAGCTTCTGATCCATAATCTTGGCGGAGTTGCGCTACTCCTTAAGCACCTGCTAGTTCTGGCTGTACCTGCCCTGCATCTCCTTGATGCCAGTCGCCACTGACTCCAGGAAGGACATGTCCATCCCTATGCTGACTGAGTCATCGGACTCTTCATCTCACTGGGACAGTTGTGCCATGATGCGCTGGATCTCCTCATCAAGGTCCGTGCTCACTGCCGTGGAAGAACCAGGGACTCCAAGTCCGGGTTGGGCAAGCACTAATGCTAGTTGGCTTGAAGATGGCTGTGGGGTCCCAGCCGAAGTGCCAAATGAGAGAAGGGGGCTCATGGTTCGAAGATGAATTTTCTCTTCAATCACTACCCCCAATCGAGACATGCTACCGGAGGTCTTCTATGTTTCCTAGGGGGCCTCCTGGATATCTCCGGCAACTTGTTCCTAACAGCATGCGACAACAATCTTGACGGCCTCTTCGGCAGCATCCTTGCCGATATTGGCCACCTCTTCCAATAGCCCAGGCTCTTTAGTCAAAGGGGCTGCAAGCAAAGGCAACAAGAAATGAGGAGGAGGTCGAAGCTTTGGTAAACCAGAAACTTGGTGTAAAATGATGAAAGCAACAGATGACAAAAGAACAAGCAAATTACCCGGAGTTGTTTGCCGTGAGAGGGCCTCGACGTGGCCACTTCCCCCTTCCTCAGTAACTATAGCGTCAACTTGGGTAGATCGTTCCATGGAGGCCCTCGCCGGGGATCCCTCAGCTCGAGTAGAGAGAGTCACTACTGCAGGATGCTGCTAACATGACACTACGATTAGAGACCCTTCGACGAAATTGTGTGTGATGCAATAAACACAAATGGTGGTGTAAAAAACCATCAAAAAAGGTGCAAAACGTTTGCGATGATGGATGCATCAAACACGGTTCAAATTTTAGTTGCGTGTGCGAGTGCAATGCAGGGCATACGATTCAGTTCAATTAACTGTTTGCGATGAGGAGGAACAAAAGAAACGGGCAACCAGATGAAGGTGTGTGCGATATACATCATACGGTTCACTCGAATGAACTACTTGTGGTTAGGCAACACAAAAGAAACGATCTACCAGATCAAGGTGTGTGTGACATATGGCATGCGATTCACACGGATGAACTGTTTGTGTTGAGACAAGAGAACATGAATGGTTCAATATAACAAGATGTGTGTGATACGCGACAAACATGTCTTTAATTAGAAATGTGTGCGAAGACCAATAATAACATAGACGATTGCTTCTAATAAGATGTATGTGATATGCTCTGTCTACACATCATCTATTGGCCATTGGGCGACGGGCGGTCATCCAGGTACGCCATAGGGATGTGAAGAGGCATCCTATATCAGCAAGGACTAGCTATTCCACCAATAGCTCATCTAAGAGAACTCTCAAGTTAAGTGTGCTCAGGATGGAGCATCCATCAGATGGTGACTGGATGGGAAGTTGTCTTAATGTTAAATTAACTGATGGGATGGGTCATAGAGGTCAAATTAAATTACCTCTATGATCCATCCATCAGTTAAATTAACCTCGAGGTCCTTGCTATTTTTTTATTCTTTTAACACATTGAAAGAAGGTCTACCACATTACTGTTTGACAATGTGTGATACATGGCATACAGTTGATCCATCCGACCTGTTTGTGATGGAATAAGCCATGTGTGTTGTGGGCAAACACTTGCTAGTATACAACTGTTTGCAATTGATTGATTCATCACTAACGGGTTCCCTAGTGTGGTGTGTGTTCATCTGATCATCATCTACTTCTTGTGCTAGCTCGATGTTCCTTATATGCTAAGTTTTTATTAATTAATGGTGTTTTATGAACACGCCACCGTTTCCCGCCATTTCCTCACCTGTTTCCTGCCACCCAGCGATATTATGCATAAACCTAGGCGGCGCACGACGCACGGAGGCAACAAGCATAGCCTGTAGCACGTCCACCTTTTCCAAGCATGCCAACCCACCAAAGCACCGCCTCTTCCATCAACCTCATCGATGAGGAAAACGAGAAGGCGCCACGGCCCTTCAAGGCCTAAGCGCTCCTCGGCAATGCGATGGACGACACCGTGATGCGCGTCATCACTAGGGTTGAGCAGACCCTTGGTGCATGGCACTTCAGCGCCATAGATCAAGATAGACATGCCAGCGCCGAGAGGCTGCAGCTCGCCGCACAACATGATCGATGGCACGCCGTAGAGCAAGTTAGGCACGTCCGCGCCGATAGGCTGCAGCTCGCCGCAGGGCGAGATCCTTCGAGCGCCACAGAGCGAGAGGCGCGGCACGCCACACAACAAGAGTGGATCCATCGGCCCTTGCCTGCTGTTGACAGGGCGTCGCAGCTGGGTACACGTCCCGCAATACACCCATTCCTTGCCAGGAGTGGGCAGAGGCCCTGTCACCGTATTTGCACCAGAGGATGGCCGCGCCGTACTTGCACTGGACACCCGCCGTGCCGATCGCATGGGTTGTGCCATTCGCCTTGTCCGCGGCCCCCTCGATGCCAATGCATTGGTCGGTAGGCTCGACCGCCTCCTTGGCCCAGGTGTCTACCTAGGCGCAGTAAAGGAACACGGTGGTCGCATCCTCGAGCTAGTGATCTCCGATGAAATAGCCAACTTGGAGCTAGATATCACACTCCAGATGTACCACGATCGTGTCGACCGCTAGGACGACCAGCTGCACGAGTTCAGGCAGAGCCAATAGCTACCGTAGGCAAGGGCTGCTGGTCATGGCCTGATGGAAGCATTTTATTTTGTTGAGTCGTTTCGATGTGGATAGCTATGTATTCACAACAATCATAGTATTGCTTTGTTTATTTCTCTGTTTCAATGTGTGTACTCTGTTTTCCATTCTTATATGTTCTGTTTCAATATGAGTACATACGCTTTCCATTATGTATATGTGGATGATAATAGCTAGATTCAAATCAGTATACAAAAACATATAGAAAATGGAATTAATAATATATATATTATAATCACATATACATGATGATACTTAACTACTAGGTACAATGCATAAAATTGAAAACGAACAATACTAAAACTAATAATCCCTCCTAGCGGCAGTATTCTGGCAGCCCCTCACCAACAGCTCCCTGGTGAGCGGCGTCTTCCCAGCATGGAGGTAGTACTCCGCCTCGTAGCACTTGACATACCGACCTGCCTATTGCTGGCGGATGAGCGCGAATGATTTTGCCATTTCGTTGGGTGCCCACCGGAGCTTCTCGTTGGTGGCACACTGGAGCTTACCGGCCCACCTCTACGCAGCGATGAGGCGCCTAGCACCTTTGACCTTCCTCGCGAAGTACCCGTCTTCATACACCTCCTCCGCATGATGACGTGCCTGCCCCGGGAGCTCCACCGCCTCATTTTTATAGGCAGCATCACGGGCTTCACAGGCCGCTTGGTACCTGGCTTCCTCCTCCGCCATCTCCTTCTTGAAAGACACTTGCCTGGCTTTCTCAGCCGGCGGCAGTGACTTCCAAACACAAAGATTGTATTGGCCCCAAAGCCAATCCAAAGTTGGGGGGTCCGGCGCAACCTCGTCCGGCGGTGCGTAGGGGTCCTCATCGCTACTCTTCAAGTGAGCATCCTGGGCGGGCGGCGACTCCTCGTCGGTGCGTGGGCAGACCGGCGGCGCCATGGCAGAGATTTCAGAGAGAGAGAGAGGGCGAGCAAGGGAAGGATGTAGATGAGAATGCAAATGGGACAACGTGAGCAAGGTAGTACTTCTTGGTGGCCGAAATCTAGATTGACGGGAATAGTACGCACGCCGTTCGCCAGAATTTATGATTACTATAGTTGGAATTACACATGATTCCCGCAGCAAAATCCTAGTGTGAACATAATAGCCATCGGTTTCCAATATAGAACCATGTCTGAAAAATAACCCCCGCCACTCACCTTCCAAACCTCGAGGCACGAAATAGAGTGCCAATTGTGTGGGGGCCCGTTGTCTTGCCAAATCTTTACATTTTCTTTTTTGAACACCAGATATTTACATCATTTGATGATTTTTTAACTCGCACACAAGTACACAAAAATAAGATTTTTCAAGCCGTTATGGTTAGCCATTGCATGTAGATGTAGTTCAAATTGGAATTACGGTCTTTAAATGGCTAGAAAATCACTTAAATGTCTTTAAAAGGTCAAATGACCACTGAAATTTCGAATTTTTCACCTGACAGTTGTATTTGTGCACGTTAAACATATAAAAAAATTGAAGGCCGTAAGAGGAAGCTATCTCCCGTTCGTTAACAAACATGCATTGTTCCCTCTTGGAACCACGGGCCTTCTAGTCAGTTGCCCCGGTTTGTTAGGGGTCTGTGTCCAAACTTTCGTCAAACAGGCCAATTTTGTACCACATCATCTTGGTGGCATGACATTACATCAAGCAAGGTTTCATGTTTTTCTGATCATTTTTTAATTTTTTGGAACTAAAATGCCATGGCACTCCATGCATGTGTCCATGCCGTGAGACCAATATATTTGAAAATTCCTTATAATTTACTGAACTTGGAATTAACTAGAACACAAGTACATAAATATGATTTTTCAAACCGTTATGGTTAGCCGTTGCATGTACATGTAGTTTAAATTTGAATTACAGTCATTAAATGGCTAGACAATAACTTAAATGTCTTTAAAAGGTCAAAGGACCCTTGAAATTTTCCAATTTTTCACATGATAGTTGTATTATTGCACGTTAAACATAGAAAAAAAATTGAAGGCCGTAAGAGGAAGCTATCTCCCGTTCTTCATCAAACATGCATTGTTCCCTCACGGAACCACGAGCCTCCTAGAGAGTTTCTCCGGTTCCTGAGGGGTGTGTGTCCAAACTTTTTTCAAACAGGCCAATTTTTTTACCACATCATCTTGGTGGCATGACATTACATCAAGCAACCACCACTATTGGTCACTGAATGGTCATTGTTTTCCATTTGTGACCTTTTTGTGACCAAAAACAGAAGGTCAAAAGCTGACGGTCGTAAACTGACATTCATGACCTTCTTTGTTATATGTAAAAGGTCATTGGTTCCATGACCAAATTTTTGTTCACTAGCAACCTCCCCAGGCCATGTAGGTATCCAGCGTGGCAAGCTGACGTGGATAGGAATCAGCCCGGTCCAATTGGGTGTTTTACATGGGCCGAGCCCATTAATTCAGCCCATTTATATATTTTTTCCTATGAATTTTTTGTCAGCTAAATGGACCAAGCCCAACATTGCAGCCTTTTTATTTTTGGGCCATGGCCTTTTTGTCTCAACAATTTAATTTTTTTTCTAAATTGGGTTCACTAGTCAGGTGGGTCCCCATTGTCAGGTTCTAGTACTGGGTCCTAGCCGTCAGGGCAATATTATTCATTTTTTATTTCACACAAATAAATACCTGGTATTTAAATTGGCACAGAAAACTCACGAAATACTTCAAATATTATCAACCATCAAAGTGCTACATCATATAACACACATACAAATGTGATCAGCATCAAGTTTACAATCATATAACAAGCTCCACAAGTGTACAATCACATGAGCCCGTTCTGTTCCACAAGTGTACAATCACAAGTTCTGCTACATCATACACACATACAGACTATGCTTCACGAAGAAACATGAGCAGTATAAAGGGCTTCATTAATGCAAAACTTGACAGTTGACAGCAATGTTAGAACTATGCTTCCTCCCACTTCTTTGTCCTGATCAACATCTGCACGTTACAAAACAATATTGATCAAGTATAAGCCACAACTTCAAATGCCCATACAATTTGTAGTTGCTTAAAAAAACAAAGCAAGCGAGCTTTGTTTAAAACCCATCTAAACAGAGATAAAAACTAGCAAACTATACATCCACTTACAACACAACAAAAGGAAAGAAAATTACACATGATTAAGTAATATATATCATTCATGTTGGAACAAAGAGCAGACTAACTGACACAATGTGGTAACTAAATCATTCAATCCCTGAGACTGATTGGATGTCAGTTTCTTTTACTGCTAGCACCTATTGGTAAATTAAATTACTAATCAGAGGAAATATTTAAGAAGCCCAATTACCTACCAGATCATTGTACTTACACTTCCTAATCAGATCACCTAATAGGAGATACTATTAAGAATGAAAAGATAATTGAACACTGAAAGAGGTTAGCAAGCTGCTTGTTGGTTTCATCACAAGTACCAGGAGTATTTTTAAACCTAGCAAGTCATTTTTAAACCTATGCAAGTACCAGGAGTATTTCAATCCTTTCCGGTGCAAGTACTCAAATTTTTTTTGAGTAGCAAATCTAGGAGTACTGGAGAACTCCAAGTTAAATGTACTCAAAGCAACCACCAAAGTCTCTCAATACCGGTCCCAACAAGTAATCAGAATACAACAACAACAAGTACCAGGAATAAATCACATAAGTAACTAGAACAGATAAAGAAAATGTAGAAGTGGCAGTGAGGCATGAATGGTGTCCTGAGTTACTACTGCATCGGCCGTAACAGAGGCCGAGGAACTCGCTGTGATGGGTTGCAGCATCTGTGCTGATGCAGTCTCAGCCACAGGCTCCTCCTCACACCTGAAGTTAAACACACAGGTTGGTCAGCAGAACTACAGTAGTTTAACTTTGGGAGATGACGAATAACTCAAATTACCCTTGATATCTGTTTCAAAAAAATTAACCTTCTAGTATGGCCATGTTAATAGATAAAATTAACCTTTTCCCTTTTACTTTCTATGAAAAATGTAAGAGACCAGAATTCTACATGAAGCTTCTGTAGATATGAATCCAAGAGAAATACATCTCTGTAGTGCATGTCAATGACAGTTAGGATCAAGCAGGTTTTACATTCGAGTTCAGAAATATCAAGGTTCTATAAGCTTAAATTTCAGAGACCTGATTGACACTATAGGTTCTATAAGCTTAAATTTCAGAGACCTGATTCAATTCAGAAAAGGAGTGGGAGTTTATTTTAGAGGCAAGTGAGTGAGTGAACATGTTATTAGGCTTAAATACTAGGATTTGGAAGAGAACGCTGGTGGAGAAGATGCACGCAAGGCCACCAAGCCAGCTGTAACAGCAGCAGGAGTAGTAGTTAATTGGAGGAAACAAACCAAATGGGATAGCTAATGAACGAGACAAACAATCGAACAATGGATGTGCTTACACTGTCAAGGCAGAAATCGATCAAGAGTAAATTGACAGCAGCAGCATCATCATCCAGGCAGCCAAACGTGCTCCCAAACCAGGCAATTTACCTAATATTGACCAGCTAATGCCACTGTAAAGACCTGAAATACATGCAACGATTTAACAGGATATTTTTGTGCAGAGCAAAGTAACATATGGGCATCAGAAATATGTTGCTTTAGAATGCAGAGCAAAGTAAACCTCTCAACTCCACTAGTTATTATTATGAGTACAATGATCCCCTTTGATACCATCATACATGAATTAGAATCTCTAAAGTATGTCAATCAAGGATGATAACATGAAGCAGGCACATCAACAGAATGAAGTGAAATCTTTATGCAAGCCCATGTATTTTGGTATAAAGAAGCATTGAAGCAATTAAAAGCAAGCTTCTAGATCTATGTTTGGACCACAAAAAAATGTACAAGATGAGTTATTTGATGAAATAATCCAAGCCTTTAGGCTCCTACTAGATATGCTCTTAATGTAGACAGTGCATAGAACCACTATGGACAGTTGGACACAATCACAGTAAGATCTTATCTAATGTAGATGTATTGTCTTTGTCAGGATCACAAGCTATATGGATCATGATGGACTGTTACTAATAGCTGAATGGCAATCTAAGATGGGATGGAATGATTATAAAAAGGAAATCTGAAGGGCGAAAAACTGAACCCCCAACCTACCGAGACCAGCCAACCAGGGATGCTCAGCACATAAGTCAGACCATATAATAAAAGTCTGGACAGATGAATTTCGAGTCATCTACAACGGTCGATCACATCAGTGGCGCTCCAAATCGCATTCCTAAACTAATGCATGAGCACGAGGGGAAGAAGCCCGTCAGAAGGAGGAATGAATGGGTCACCTGCACGGCTCGGACGGCGAAGGCCGGGCGCTGCGCCGGATCCTTGGCCAGCTCGAGGAGGCGCTTGTGCGTGAGCACGTCCTCTGCCCTCTCCACGTTCACATCCATCGCGTAGCTGCACACAAACCTGAAATGCCAAAATCGAGAATCATCACTCATTAGCACCGCCGCGTTGCAGTCATCAGCAGGAGGGACCGGGAGGAGGGCAGGGTGCGTTACCGTGCGGGGAGGCGGTTGAAGTGGCTCCAGAGGTCGTCGTCGAAGCCGGGGGCGCGCTCCTCGGCGGCGTGGAGGTGCGCCAGCACCTCGGTGTAGACCTCCAGCTTGTGATGGTGGTGCTGCTGCTGCTTCCTCGACTGCGCCCCCGCCCCTTCTAGCAGCACCAACTCGGATGAATGGCTGGTGCGATAGGAGGAGAGGAGAGGAGAGGAGAGGAGGGACGATGGGCGGCACGCGCTCGGAAGGAGTGGTGGTGGTGGCGGCGCCAGGGAGGGGAAGGGAGAGAGGAGGGCGTGGGGGAGTCCATGGACGGCGGGGAGCTCCGCCCGAGGAAGGTGGCGGCCGCAATTTGGAAGGGAGGGAGGTGGCGGCCGTGATCTAGAAGGGACGAGCGCGGATCCGACCGCGGTCGTGGGAGAGAAGGGGAAGAGGGGTGGGGAATCGC
>NC_041393.1:295411490-295417681 GCF_002162155.2 Triticum dicoccoides
GATCGAGGGGAGGATCAATGGAGCTGCCGGGGAAGAAGGGGATCGAGAGGAGCTAGGGTTTGCACAGGTGAGGAAGGGAGGGGATCGAGGAGTGAGGGAAAGAAAGGAGGCGGGGGGGGGGGGTGGATGGAAATTGACCCAGAGGACATAGCTAGAGTTTCGGGGTTGGTGTGGATGGGTCGAGGACATCCATTGGATCCCCGAGCATCCGACGGTGTTGGATGCATGATCCGCGTGATATGTCCATGGACTAATCAGAATGCAGTACGATTTTATGACCATCTAAATTGGTCGTAGTTGACTTAAAATAAAGTGTTAAAATCATTTGAGCTACTTTATGATCTGAGAAGTTCTAAAACAAATGGAAAACCTTCTCATTGTGTCACCAAAGTTTGAACAAGTTTTTAGAAAAAATAACAACATGGAATAAGATAAATATCTTTAAAAAGGTGTCGTCGGAAATGAGTTTTTTGCAAAAAAAACATTTTCCCTTTTTCGAGTGCGCAAAATGAGTTTTTTTTGTGAAAGACCTACAATATATTTATTGCAAAATTGGATGGAATCAATTTTATAAACTATTAGGCCATATTTAATGCACAAATGACCAAATAGTTAGGTGTCAAAAGATTTTATCCACCTTTGGTAAAAAAGACAATTTTCCGCTGATCTAGTTGGAAGCGGGTCAAATTTGAACTGTAGCTGCCTCATAGTTTGCTATTTATTTTTTCCAAAAATCATTTCTAGGTACATAAGTATCTATTTAATAATAGAAACATCAAAAGTTTTCCAGGATTCAACCACTAGCTAGGAACGGTCAAGCCCGCCGTTTTGACCGCATTTTGAAACGGGCATAAAAAATTCAAAAAATTGGAAAGCCTTCGCATTGCATCATTATATGTGACCAAGTTTACAGGAAAATAATAAACTTGTAATAGGGCAATTCTTTTAAAAAAGTGTTCTCAGAAACGAGTTATCATGCGTGAAGATTCATGGCTTTCAAGCCAAATGATCAATCTTATGGCCACATTCATGGCATAGTTTGTTAAAATGATCTCATATTGTGCACAAGGGTGCATATTGGAATTCCAAACAATGTTGCATAAGGGAATTTTCAATTTCTTTGCACGGAAAATTCATTTTCCATTTTCCGAGTGCCCAAAATGAGTTTTTTTGTGAAGGACCTACCATATATTTGTTGCAAAATTGGACCTAACCAATTTTATAAAATACTAGGCCATATTTAATGCACAAATGACCAAATGTTTGGGTGTCAAAAGTTTTGATCCACCTCTAGTGAAAAAGACAAATTTCCGCTGATCCAGCTGGAAGCGGGTCAAATTTGAACTATAGCTGCCTCATAGTTTGCTATTTATCTTTTCCAAAAATCATTTCTAGGTACATAAGTATCTATTTAATAATAGAAACATCAAAAGTTTTCCAAGATTCAACCACTAGCTAGCAACGGTCAAGCCCGCCGTTTTGACCGCATTTTGAAACGGGCATAAAAAATTCAAAAAAAATTCAAAAAATTGGAAAGCCTTCGCATTGTGTCATTATATGTGACCAAGTTTACAGGAAAAATAATAAACTTGTAATACGGCAATTCTTTTAAAAAAGTGTTCTCAGAAACGAGTTATCATGCGTGAAGATTCATGGCTTTCAAGCCAATGATCAATCTTATGGCCACATTCATGGCATAGTTTGTTAAAATGATCTCATATTGTGCACAAGGGTGCATATTGGAATTCCAAACAATGTTGCCTAAGGGAATTTTCAATTTCTTTGCACGGAAAATTCATTTTCCATTTTCTGAGTGTGCGAAATGAGTTTTTTTGTGAAGGACCTACCATATATTTGTTGCAAAATTGGACCTAACCAATTTTATAAAATACTAGGCCATTTTTAATGCACAAATGACCAAATGGTTGGGTGTCAAAAGTTTTGATCCACCTTTGGTGAAAAAGACAAAATTCCGCTGATCTAGTTGGAAGTGGGTCAAATTTGAACTGTAGCTGCCTCATAGTTTGCTATTTATTTTTTCCAAAAATCATTTCTAGGTACACAAGTATCTATTTAATAAGAGAAACATCAAAAGTTTTCCAAGATTCAACCACTAGCTAGGAACGGTCAAGCCCGCCGTTTTGACCGCATTTTGAAACGGGCATAAAAAATTCAAAAAAAAATCAAAAAATTGGAAAACCTTCGCATTGTGTCATTATATGTGACCAAGTTTACAGGAAAAATAATAAACTTGTAATACAACAATTCTTTTAAAAAAGTGTTCTCAGAAACGAGCTATCATGCGTGAAGATTCATGGCTTTCAAGCCAAATGATCAATCTTATGGCCACATTCATGGCATCGTTTGTTAAAATGATCTCATATTGTGCACAAGGGTGCATATTGGAATTCCAAACAATGTTGCCTAAGGGAGTTTTCATTTTCTTTTCACGGAAAATACATTTTCCTTTTTCCGAATGCCCGAAATGAGTTTTTTTTGTGAAGGACCTACCATATATTTGTTGCAAAATTGGACCTAATCAATTTTATAAAATACTAGTCCATATTTAATGCACAATTGACAAAATGGTTGGGTGTCAAAAGTTTTGATCCACATCTGGTGAAAAAGACAAATTCCCGTTGATTCAGTTGGAAGCGGGTCAAATTTGAACTGCAGGTGCCTCATAGTTTGCTCTTTATTTTTTCCAAAAATCATTTCTAGGTAAATAAGTATCTATTTAATCAGAAATACATGGTTTGATGGCGAGACATCGAGATTTGGATGGTGTCCGAGGACCCCAACTCTAGAGCGCATAAGCTCGCATGCCCGCCGCGTGGTCACCGCGTGACCGTGGCATTGCCATGCGTTCTGGGCGGCCTAGGCATGTCTAGTGGGTTGGGCACTCCCCAGGTAGGTTCTAGGAAGAAAATTATAACATAATATTCTCATGAGGAGACCGAACTATGCTCAAACATGAATTAGCAGCCAAATGTTTGATTAGCGGTACGGGAAATGCACATGGCCAATGGGCGTGAGTTTTGGCTGAGGATGATCATATACTAAGAAGAATGTCTTCACGAATTTTTAGGGAAATCAAGAATATATAAATAGCACTTCCTTCACAAAGTGCTGCTCCGAACATAATAGGAAAATGAATATTGTTGAGTTATTTTTGAACTAGGAAAGGAAGGTTTTTGACATATTTTATGAATATATGATCCAAACAATTTATGAGAATTTTTTGGGAATTTTTGGAATAACAGAAATATAGGTTGCTTCACAACCTAGGGCAAAAATTGACACATGGACATGACACATAGGCAAAACTGATGAGGTGGCGCCTAGTCATAGCAATAAGTACTAATGCATCCACGTTCACAACCTCATGACCATTTATATTGGTCGTAATCAGGTAGAAATAAGGTCATGGACCACTCTTGTCTGCTTTTATGACCATTTGGTCTAAGGCAATTCAGGGTTTGAGCCCTTCCAAGTGAAATGGCCGTGGATTTACGACCAATTTAGCTAGGGTCAGTAAGAGAAGGTCACTAGTTGACATATTTCTTATAGTGAACATTTCATGTTTTTTTATCATGTTTTAATTTTTTGGAATTAAAATGCCATGACACTCCATGCATTTGTCCATGCCGTGAGACCAATATTTTTGAAAATTCCTTCTAATTTACTGCACATGGAATTAACACGCACACAAGTCCACAAATATGATTTTTTTCAAACCGCTATGGTTAGCTGTTGCATGTACATGTAGTTCAAATTTGAATTACGGTCAGTAAATGGCTAGAAAATCATTTAAATGTCTTTAAAAGGTCAAATGGCCCTTGAAATTTTCCAAATTTTCACATGACAGTTGTATTAGTGCACGTTAAATGTAGAAAACAATTTGAAGGCCGTAAGAGGAAGCTATCTCCCGTTCGTCATCAAATATGCATTGTTCCCTCTCGGAACCACGAGCCTTCTCGTGAGTTGCTCCGGTTTGTGAGGGATATGTGTCCAAACATTCGTCAAACAAACCAATTTTTACCACATCATTTTGGTGGCATGACATTACATCAAGCAAGGTTTCATGTTTTTCTGATCATTTTAATTTTTTCTAATTAAAATGCAATGGCACTCCATGCATGTGTCCATGTCGTGAGACCAATATGTTTCAAAATTCCTTCTAAGTTACTGCACATGGAATTAACTCGCACACAAGTACACAAATATGATTTTTCAAACCATTATGGTTAGCCGTTGCATGTACATGTAGTTCAAATTTGAAATGGTCATTAAATGGCTAGAAAATCATTTAAATGTCTTTAAAAGGTCAAACGACCCCTGAAATTTTCCAAATTTTCACATGAAAGTTGTATTAGTGCATGTTAAACATAGAAAAAACTTGAAGGCCGCAAGAGGAAGCTATCTCCCATTCATGATCAAACGTGCATTGTTCCCTCTCGGAACCAGGAGCCTTCTAGTGAGTTGCTCCGGTTTGTGAGGGGCATGTGTCCAAACTTTCGTCAAGCATGCCAAATGTTTTACCACATCATCTTGGTGGCATGACATTACATCAAGCAAGGTTTCATGTGTTTTTGATCATTTTTTAATTTTTTGGAATTAAAATTCCGTGGCACTCCATGCATGTGTCCATGCCGTGAGACCAATATGTTTGAATATTCCTTCTAATTTACTGCACACGGAATTAACTCGCACACAGGTACACAAATATGATTTTTCGAACCGTTATGGTTAGCCGTTGCATGTACATGTAGTTCAAATTCGAATTACGGTCATTAAATGGCTAGAAAATCACTTAAATGTCTTTAAAAGGTCAAATGACCCCTGGAATTTTCCAAATTTTCACATGACAGTTGTATTAGTGCATGTTAAATGTAGAAAAAAATTTGAAGGCCGTAAGGGGAAGCTATCTCCCGTTCATCATCAAACATGCATTGTTCCCTCTCGGAACCATGAGCCTTGTAGTGAGTTGCTTTGGTTTGGGAGGGGTGTGTGTCAAAACTTTCATCAAACATGCCAAATATTTTACCACAACATCTTGGTGGCATGACATTACATCAAGCAAGGTTTCATGTGTTTCTAATCTTTTTTTAATTTTTGGAATTTAAATGACATGGCACTCCATGCTTAATTGTCTCATAGCCTTTATACCAATATGTTTGAAAATTCTTTCCAATTTACTGCACAAGAAATTAAATTGCACACAAGAACACAAAATATGACTTTTCAAATAGTTATGGTTAGCTGTTGCATGTACATGTAGTTCAAATTCGAATTACGGTGATACAAATGCCTAGAAAATCACTTAAATATTTTAATAGGTCAAATGACCCCTGAAATTTTCCAAAATTTTACATGACAGTTATATTAGTACTATAAATTTTCTCGTACATTTAGAACACCATCCGTTGCCACTTTAGTCCAAATTTGTCTTTCAAAGCTAAAAAATAATACCCACAACATCACACACAACTGTTTTGTAGGAACTGTCTGCGATGCAAATTTCTGGATCTATTTAAATCTTCCTCCTTAAGCTTCGCCGTCTCGTCTGCTCCAGTGCCGGAAACCCTCGAATACACAAATCTTGATCCCCATTCCCGCACCCCCTTCTTGCAAAGATGACACCATGGAAACGCTTCATGAAGGCCCGTACGATTGCCGCGTCCTCCCCGAGTGCCGCCGCCTGCGCCGAGAGCATGGCCGCCTACACCATGAGTGCCGCCGCATCCGCATTGAGCACGGCCGCAACCGCTGAGAGGGCATCTACGACAGCCGACAAGGTAGCTGCGTCAGCCAAGACGGCTGCAGATACTGTCACGACAATGGCTTCAAATGCCGAGAGTGCTCGAGCTGCCGTTCGTGCCGCCGATGTCGCCCTGGCCTGGGTCGAGGCCATCCACGCCAAGATATTCCAGGCCACCTCGGAATCTAGCATGCAACCCACGTCCGAAAAGGCGGCGGTGGCCATGGCGCCCCTGCTTCCTCATGAGATCGCCGATCGGGGGCTGGAGATGCAGGAGGTGGCGGAGATCGAGGAGCTCCGAGAGGAGAAATTGCACGTGGCCGGGTCGAGGTAGAGAAAAGTCTGTCTGTCGAGGAATCAGTGATGGAGTACCAACCCGAGCTCTGGCGCAGCCACTACTATGAGTACTACAACCTTGAGGGTGGCGCCG
>NC_041393.1:295418159-295422793 GCF_002162155.2 Triticum dicoccoides
TCCACCAACTGCGGCATGTCGCCAGGATAAGTCATCGATGTCTCATCTCACATCGGTGATGCATAGGCCAGTGCGGCAACGGATTTGTTAAAATTATGCGTACTTAGGTTTTGTTTTTAATACTGATCTTTTGTTAGGGCAATGTTTAGGTCAATTGGCTCTGTTTAATTACTAAAATTGCTCGATTTAGTAAGTGTGGTCTATGTGCTGTACGCTCTTTTGTGTGCCCAAATTGGCAAGCGATGTTAAATTATGCAATGATGTACCCGGGGAAATTTCCACCAAAATTTGAATTATCAAACTCATCCCATGCACGTAAAGCAGAAGAATCATTTGTGATGCACACAATCGTTCAAAGTGAATGGTATCCGGTGGCACCACACGCAAAGTTTCTCTCCACATTTCGACATTTTTGGCCTACCACCGAAATATCTACCCCCACCCCCCCTGTCTCCACCCCTTTTCTCCCCGAGCACAAGTCACATTTCCCCTGTTTCCTCCTTCCTTCCTTCCTTCCTTCCTTCAAAGCTATAGCCGCTTCCTCGCTTGCTTCCTCGCTTTCGCTGTCTTGCATCCTACCGCCGGGGTCGCCATGGTCTTTTTCAAAGACCTCTCCAGCGGTTCCTCCTCCGACGACAACTCCTTCAACACCCGAGTATGCCTCTCTTCCCTCTCTCGGGCTATGAATGGAATGAAGGATTTTTACTTGGCGGTCGATTTGAGTCATTTCTTCCTCTTGTAGTTCCCTAGGACCATCAATTGCAACGAATGGAGCAGGGTGGCTGAAGATATGTTTGCTCGGTGTCACTATCAATCTCCATGTGAGACGCCAGTTGCGTTTGAATTTGTGGACAGTGGGAGGAAGTTTCTGTCATGTGCAAAGGAGGTTAGACCCTCTTTCGTTGTTACAAATCATTTGTTAGATGTGATTCAGACACTTTCACGGTCCCAACCCATTCATACCACACCTTCAACCAAACGCATCCGAAGACAGTGTCACAGTTTGTACCTAGTATCTAAAAATGTTGTCATCTCATCAGCGGTGCCATTAGAAAGTTATTTGGCACCGCTTCAGCAGTTTGTGCAGCCAACTTTGGTCCAGACATCCGAATAGCCAAGCAGTAAAATACTAAGTCTTTCTAGCACAAAGGAACTAGGTATCAGAGCAACTAGGTGCTCCGGAGTTCGGGTCTCTGATTTTTTCCGCTACATCGGCTCGCCAGTGCAGGGCACCGGTGCTAGATGTAGCAACAATTGTCTTTACACAGGTGTTGGCATAAATAGTGGATGTCCTTAGTGCTATTAGTTCTATGTTACTAAATTTGTGCATGTACACACCTGTTAGTATCAATTTGCTGTCATCCAAACACTGTCGCTATGCTGTTGCAGTTATATTTACCTTCCTCTTAAAATGTTCAATTTGCTATTTATAGTACATGAGTAAGAACTTGTAGCATTGTTGTAGTAAATTATAGCTTCTGACGTTTCAAAATTTGGTTGTTGTCTCAGTAGCAATTAATTCATTTGCACATTGATCTTTTTGAGAAGATATGTCATAATTAACCTGTTTCTTTAGTTTTTCAATATAAGTATTAGTGATTTTCTATTTTGCTATAAACCCATTTCCCCTACAATTGTTGTTGATCTAGTTTTAAATATTATAGGATGAAGGGAAGTGTTCTTACTTAGAGTGGGTTGATCAAGGGTGGCCACAGTCTTTGAAGATGTGCCTAGCAAAGCTCTGGAGCATGTATGAGGAAGAGAACAGATGTAGGATTAGAGATAGTGTTGTCAACGCTGAAGAATATTTGAAGATGCGGCATAGAAAGAGGAAGGTGGAGAATGAGCTTGGATTTTTTAAATTAGACTTTGCTAAGATGGTGTTGGCGAAGGAGGAGGCACTTTCCCAGTTGGCCAGTGCAAAACAGGTTCTTACTGAACTGAAAGCAGAGGTGGATAAGACGAGCCTATATGATCTCAATTAGGTAAATGAATATATTGTTCTTATGAACTTGAACTAGCTATATGTTGTATTGTGCTATTTTCAGGTAGCTATCGTACTGTGATGTTAAAATATATCCATGTGCCTGATATGAAATTGGCAAGCAGCTGTTCGATATGAAATGTGAATTTGCATATTACTGGAATTATTAATTGTAAACTAATAAACCTGCTAAATGGGTCACGGAACTTTGCAAACGGTTCTAGCAGTAAAAGCACTTTTGATGGATAGTCCAATGCCACATAGTTTTCTTCATCAAATCGTGTATGTAGTTGATAAAAGCAAACGGTTAACCAAGGTAGAGCGTGTGTGATAGTTACACCTATCACACACGAGTCTATACATAAACCTGTGTGGGATGTACATACGAAAGGAAACATTTTCCATGGATTGACTGTGTGGGATGTACATACGAACAGAAACGTTTTCCCTGGATTCACTATGTGGGATGTACATACGAACAGAAACCTTTTCCTTGGATTGACTATGTGGGATGTACATAAGAATGGAAACGTATTCCTTGGATTGACTGTGTGTGATATACATACGAACGGAAATATTTTTCTGGGATTCACTTTGTGGGATGTATATACGAACGGAAACGATTGGGGTTCTATGCCTCGCCCGATCGCACACGAGCTCATTTTACCCCAGCCTATGTGCCAGGAGGGCCTATCCCCGACGTTTTCTGGGTCGTGTGGGAAGGACCCCCTATCACCCGCACTCACTTGGCAACAGTTCCAAATGCCGTCACGGAAAGGGGTTAAAAACCGTGTGTATAGCACCTCATTGTACAAGTGAGTGAGCTCCTCCTGGAGGACCTCACTGTCGGGGTACACAAACATGGGTGTATGTTTCCCCCTGACAGGCGAGTCTCCAGCACGACAACAACAAAGCAAACACTGGTACATCGAGGTGCTATACAGACAGTTTTTAACTCCTTTCCACGACGGCATTTGGAACCGTTGCCAAGTGAGTGTGGGCGATAGGCGAGTCCTTCCCACACGACCCAGAAAACGTTGGGGATATTCCCTCCTGGCACACAGGCTGGGGTAAAAATGAGCTCGTGTGCAATCGGGTGAGGCATCAAAATCCAATCGTTTCCATTCGTATATACATCCCATGCGGTGAATCCCAGAAAAACATTTCCGTTCGTATGTATATCACACACAGTCAATCCAAGGAATACGTTTTCCGTTCTTATCTACATCCCACACAGTCAATCCGGGGAAAATGTTTCCATTCGAATGTACATCCCACATGGTGAATCTAGGGAAACCGTTTCCATTCGTATATACATCCCACACTGTCAATCCAGGGAAAATGTTTCCTTTCATATGTACATCCCACACAGGTTTATGTATAGGCTCATGTGTGATAGGTGTACCTATCACACACGCTCTGTCCTTGGTTAACCATTTTCTTTTATCAACTACATCACACACGATTTGATGAAGAAAACTGTGTGGCATTGGGCTATCCATCACAAGCGCTTTTACTCCTAGAACCATTTGCAAAGTTCCATGACCTATTTAGCAGGTTTATTAGTTTTAGATTAATAATTCTAGTATTACACAAATTCACAGTTCATATCGAACAGGTGTTTGCCAATTTCATATCAGGCACATAGATATATTCTAACATCACGATACAATAGCTACCTCAAAACAACACAATACAACATATAGCTAGTTCAACTTCATAAGAACAATGTTAGAACAATATATTCATTTCCCTAATCGAGATCATCCAGGCTCGTCTTATGCACCTCTGCTTTCAGTTCAGTAAGAACCTGTTTTGCACTGGCCAACTGGGAAAGTGCGTCCTTCTTCGCCAACACCATCTTAGCAAAGTCTGATTTAAAAAATCTGAGCTCATTCTCCACCTTCCTCTTTTTATCTCGCATCTTCTAATATTCTTCAGCGTTGACAACACTTTCTCTAAGCCTACCTCTGCTCTCTTCCTCATACATGCTCCAGAGCTTTGCTAGGCACATCTTCAAAGACTGCGGCCACTCTTGATCAACCCACTCCAAGAAAGAGCACTTTTGTTCATAGTATATTATTTACAACTAGATCAGTAGCAATTGTAGGGGCAATGGGTTTATAGCAAAATATAAAATCACCAATACTTATTTTGAAAAACTGAAGAAACAGGTTAATTATGGCATATCTTCTCAAAAAGATCAATGTGCAAATGAATCAATTTCTACTGAGATAACAACCAAATTTTGAAACATCAGAAGCTATAATTAACTACAACAACGTGATACGTCTCCATCGTATCTACTTTTCCAAACTCTTTTTCCCTTGTTTTGGACTCTAATTTGCATGATTTGAATGGAACTAACCCGGACTGACGCTGTTTTCAGCAGAATTGTCATGGTTTTAGTTTTGTGCAGAATAAAAGTTCTCGGAATGACCTGAAACTTCACGGAGATAACTTCTGGAATAAATAAAAAATATTGGTGAAAAATCAACTGAAGGGGCCCGCACCCTGGCCACAAGGGTAGAGGGCGCGCCCTCTGTTCTTGTGGGCCCGCTGGACCTCCACCGACCTCAACTCCAACTCCATATATTCACGTCCGGGGAGAAAAAATAGGAGAGATGGATTCATCGCGTTTTATGATACG
>NC_041393.1:295423070-295447050 GCF_002162155.2 Triticum dicoccoides
TTCGTTCATGGCTCCGGAGAGGGGAAATCGTCGCCGTCATCATCATCAACCATCCTCCATCACCAATTTCATGATGCTCACCGCTGTGCGTGAGTAATCCCATCGTAGGCTGGCTAGACGGTGATGGGTTGGATGAGATTTACCATGCAATCGAGTTAGTTTTGCTAGGGTTTGATCCCTAGTATCCATTATGTTCTAAGATTGATGTTACTATGACTTTGCTATGCTTAATGCTTGTCACTAGGGCCCGAGTGCCATGATTTCAGATTTGAACCTATTATGTTTTCATGAATATATGTGTGTTCTTGATCCTATCTTGCAAGTTATAGTCACCTACTACGTGTTATGATCTGGCAACCCCGGAGTGACAATAGTCGGGACACTTCCCGGTGATGACCGTAGTTTGAGGAGTTCATGTATTCACTAAGTGCTAATGCATTGGTTCGGTACTCTATTAAAAGGAGGTCTTAATATCCCTTAGTTTCCAATAGAACCCCGCTACCACGTGAGGGTAGGACAAAATATGTCATGCAAGTTCTTTTCCATAAGCACGTATGAGTATATTCAGAATACATGCCTAAATTATATTGATGAATTGGAGCTAGTTCTGTGTCGCCCTATCTTATAACTGTTGCATGATGAATGCCATGCGACATAATTATCCATCATTGATCCATTGCCTGCGAGCTCATTTCATATTGATCTTTGGTAAGTTACTTTTTCGTTGCCACTGTTATGATAGCTACAAAATTGCTACTATTACTTTTGTCACCGTTACCGTTACTTCCATACTACTTTGCTACTGAATACTTTGCTGCAGATATTAAGTCTTTTAGGTGTGGTTGAATTGACAACTCAGCTGCTAATACTTAAGAATATTCTTTGGCCCCCCTTGTGTCGAATCAATAAAATTGGGTTGAATACTCTACACTACAAAAAAATACACTTCTGTGATGATACATGTTTATCACAGTAGGCCAAGTTTTCTGTCATGCATGTACATCCATGACGATTTTATGACAAAATCAAGATAGTCATACCTGTGCTATCGTAGAAGTGTTCCATGACATTACCAAAATTATCATCATGGAAGTGTCCACTTCCATGACGATAAATGTCGCGTAATGGAAGTGCTTTCGTCAAGGGTAACCGACACGTGGCATCCACCATAACGAGTCGTCGTTAAGCTATCGGGTCCAGTTTTGGATCCAATAACCCGCTAACAGCCACGACCAATGTCGATTTTCCATGTGTAAAATTCTCATTGGCAGATGGGACCACGTGTCAGCTCCGCGTTGGCACATGTGTCACTCATCCAATGGGCGAGATGCTCCTATGATATGTTGACACGTGGACAGGCCCAAAAGTGGCCCATAAAGATTAAACGGGCCAGCCTAACTAAAGAACCACGAGATTTTGCGGACCATAATGGCCCGACCCAGCTAAAGGCCCACAAGATTTGGCAAACCATAATGGGTCAGCCCAGATAAATGCCCACAAGATTTTGAGGGCACTAGTGGGCCAACCCGTTAATAGGCTGCCATGTTTTGGGCCAAATACCGACCCATATTTGATCTGATCCATTAACAGCCTGCCATGTTCTGGGCCTAATAAAGGCCCATATGAGATCTATCCCGTTAATAGCCTACCACGTTCTGGGCCATATAACGGCCCAGATCAGATCCGACCCTTTAAGAGCCTTCGGGCTAAATTATGGCCCATATCACATTCAGCCCATCAACTAGATGCTATGCTTTTGGGCCCACTTGAGGCCCGATCAGGATTTCTATTTACTAAAGGCCTATTTAGTAATACGGCCTGATATTAGTTTCGGCCTGTTAAAGGCTTATTTAACATTTCAACCCTATATTTATTTCGGCCTGTTAAAAGCCCGTCATATAGTAGGGCCTAACTATGGCCTGCTTTGCATACGACCTGCTCACAACCAGTAATCTAATTGGGCCAAACAAGGACTTAGACAATTTTGGCATGTTAACGGCCCATGATGTGATTGGCACAATCATGGGTCGGTGTCTATTTTAGCCTGTCATCGGCCCGTGAGCTGTTCAGCACGTTTCAGGCCCAACCTACTTTTCAGCCTATTAAAAGCCCATTGAATTTTCTTGCGAAAATAGGGTCGTTGGTTTACTCGACCTATTAAAGGCCCCAAACTACTAGTGAGCCAGTTTACACTTAGGCCTATTAACGGACGAAGATGACTAGGCCCATGATTTGCATGATGGCCCGATTATCTACCGTAATTTTACAGTTTGGCCAGTTTACTACGAAGACAGGATATATACAGAGTAAAATAACTGTAGCATTGTGAATAAGAAAAAACCTAGACTATACAATTAATAAATTACATCATATTACATCCACTGGGAATCAAAGTTCGCCACAATGATAATAAAGCACAAGCAGACAGCAGATTACATACACTGGGCATCAAAGATCGCCACCAGTGCAAATAAACATGCCAACAAAATAATATACAATACCAACATCACTTCAATAGAGTTCAAGAAAGTTTAGCCCTGCTCGGGAGCTGCAGCGCAAGCAGCTGAGCAAGCTGATGAGACTGTGCTTGTTTGACACTTATATCCTCCTCACTCTAAAAGAGAACAAGCAATAGATGACAGGTTTTGCACATATAAGTATTAGTGTTGCCAATTCATCACATTTCTTATTGACGAATAAAGCGACAAAGTTTAAAATAACATTAACACAATATGGTATTGTTCAGGTTAAGACATGGTAGGAAATGACATTGTGAAGGAGTTGACAGCTTCACGACAACACTGGATTATAGATCAAGAACTCATAAATATCAATGGTTAGTGTGTTGTCAATTTATCCCATTTCAGATTGGGAAATAAAGAGAAGGTTTAAATAATAGTAGAATGATATAACACTGTTCATAGTTAAGACATCGCAGAAAATGACATTGTGCTGTAGTGGGTAGGTTCACCACACCATTGGATTACAGATCAAGAACAGAAGCATACACGCAGTGCAAAAGAAGATCACATGCTATGTATAGTTTAATTTACATGGTATGAAGAAGGTACTTGGTTGTACAAATAAAAAACTTAAATTGAGAAGGACAAACTTTTGTTTATGAACTACATAATAAACTTTAGACATGCAATTTGATGCAAACACCAAAAATAAACAACTATTGCACTCATGCCTAACCAAATATACACAACAAAGTTTGAAGGCTTGAGAAGGACAAACTTACATTAGTGGTGAAGAAAGGATCTATAAAACCCTTGTCCATGCTGATGGGGGGGGGTGACAACTCAAGAAGTTTACCACATAATCTTCTTCATAAGCATTGCCTATATTCTACATTTTGTTAAGAGTAAATATAGATGTGATAATATAAGAAAAAATGGAGAATATTTAAGATAAGATGAAGCATGATGCTACATAACCAAGTAGCTATAAATGTAAGTATACAGGTAAAAGGTACATCCAAGAGCAATGCAGAGCTAAACTTCTTTAGTACCATCGGTGTTATCCAACCTTATGGTAAGAGTAAATATAGATCTGATGCGTAGAAAATGGAGCGCAAAGGAAAATAAGCTGCAGAGTGATGGTACATGAACAACTAGCTGTCAATATAAGTACACTGATAAAGGACCTACAAGAACAATGCAGAGCTAAAAATTTCATTGGCATTGGATATATTCTACACTAATGTAATCATTCATACAAATCAGATAATTCGGAGTGAACAAGTGATAAGCAAGCTATCATGCATACTGCTGTCACATAACGAACCAGGTATGAATGCAAGCACAGTGATACAGGACACTAGATACTAACAAGACAAAGCAGTGGACAACATATTTGCTATATCCTATCGTCCTTTTCAAACCGTAATTCTTCTTCTAGCAGATTTCCTGCAAAAGAGATCCGTAAGGTACATGCGGAAAGTAGAAGTTCAAATTGTCATGTGATATCATAGGCAGTACCTCATCCTGGGAACGAGACCAGTGCATAACAAGGTTTTTCCATTCAATGTCTTCTAAATTTAGCACAGGAGACTTCACCAGAAATTCGTTTATAGACTTGCCATCAAATTGTGATTTCCTTAGGTAACACCGATACGGATGTAATGCTTCCTTGAAAAGTGCAAGCAAGCTTTGCTCCAGATTGACCCTCACCTACTTACAACAATGTAATGTAAATCATTGATGTGTTCAATCAACAGAAAATAGGAAAATAATGACCATGAATAATAGCACTTACACGTAAGTGGGACTGGAAGATGTGAAAATGGTGTTTGTCTTCACTATAAAGTGGGACTACAAATAGCATGTAGTCCCTAACAACATTGAAAACATTGTATTTTAAACTGGGAATAACTGGAACGGGGTTCCAATCTGCAGGAATTGGCCGTCTCTGCAGTTCGGATAGGTCTTCGGCCGGTGGACTTGCTATACTTTTTTGCTGGAGTGGAATTTTTTCTGTTGTACGGCTGCTGCTATGGCAACTGAGATCGACATACCTATTGCTGGAGTGCAGGTCCTTTGTGGTGGAGCTAGTGGTGTGTCTAGTGAAGTATGGGTACAGTCTGTTGGAGTCGGTCGTACATTTTGTGTCACTTGATGTAGATCCAATATAAGTGGGGTGTTGTCTGATTTCTCTGGCACGATGTAACGCCCCAGATACAACTTGCCATATTCGTAACTCCGACTCTTGCCATTTTCGGCCATGTGATTTATTATTTCCTCCATGGTTGGGTTTTTGTCTGTTGTTTTGCATTTTGTTCTTGTTATGCATCTCGTCTCATGTCATCATGCGCATTGCATCGGCATCGTTTTCATAAAACTTGCATCCGTTCGGGTTCCACCGGTTCTCTCCGTTGTCCGTTCTGAGCCCGACCACACTTGCACGCGCCCGCGGCACCTCCGAAATATTATTTTATAAGTGGCATAAAAATGTTCTCGGAATGGGTTGCAACTTGTCGTGCAGTCTTATTATAGTGTAGACAGACCGCCTGCCAAGTTTCGTCGCATTCGGAGTCCATTGGATAGCCCAACCGTTAAACCTACAACCGCAATATAGCCGGTCCATCGTCGGACGTTTTCGGTCTCCGGAAACTGCTGCCGGGCCTCTCTCCCTCTTCTCTCCTGCAGCCCATGGTCTCTACACAGCCCACTAATCCCTCCCGTGGCCCTCTAACCGGAGCCGCACGATCGCGATCGTACGGTCCAAAACGGCCTCAAACCCCCCTAAACCCTAGCTTTTACCCTATAAATAGACCCCCTCATGCCATTTTGGGCATCTCCTAGCCCTTCCCCTACCTCCTAGCCCCTCCTCCTCAGATTCCGTGCCCAGCTAGCACCCCACCGCCACTTGGCGCCGGCCCAACGGCCAGCCGCCGCCCTGCGCCGCCGCACCCGTCGCCCTCCACCTCTCCCGCGCGGACACGTGGCCGCCTCCAGCCACTCTGGGCGCGCCACCTGTTTCCCCTGCCTCCCCGCGCCGCCAGGCCCGTGCCAGGCCCGCCCGGGCCCCGATCTGGGCCTGAGGTGCCCGCAGGCGCCTGCCCACGCCCCGCTCGATCCCGTCCTCGCTGCCCGACTCCTCTGCCGCCGGCGCGTGGGATCCTCGCTGCCCCGCCACTCATCCTCGCCGGAGGCCGCGCGCCACCACCGCCGGCGACCTCGACGGCCAGGCCAGACCGTGTTGCCCGCCTCCTTTTCCTTCTTTCTTCCCTCCTCTCCTCCCTCACAACTCCCTTCTCTCCTTGCTGCCAGGGAACTGCCGCCGCCGCCCTAGGTCTCGCCGCCGACGCCGGGAACAGGTCCCCGGCCACAACCTCCACCAGATCCGGCCACCTGCGGCCCCGTTCCGGCCTCCCCGCGCCTCCCCATCGCCGTTGACCGCCAGCCGCCGCCGCCCCTGGTCCTGCTCGCGGCCGATCTGTTCCTGGAGGACGACGCCTCCGTCCGCCGTGGCCCAGCCCTCCAGGCCCAGCGCGCCCCTCCTCCAGCGTCCGCGTGGGCCAGGCCCAGCGCGCCAGCCTCTCCAGCCGCGCCAAGGCCCAGCTCCCTGGAGCCCAACGTGAGCAGCTCTCCCCATCCCAGTCCCCCTCCAGATGTGACCTGGATCATGTTTTTTTTCTGTCTGCAATTTGTCCAATTATCCAGTGATTAATGATTTACAGAAAAGTCCTTGCACTTCATGCATTTAATATCTCTCAAACTGTGCATCGGATTAAAATAATTTATATATGTAAAATGCTCAGAAAATTGTGTAGATTAATAATATGCCACTTTCATCTATGTTAAAAATGTTTAACATGCTGTTTGTGTTTATTTTGCGAATATGCCATGTTAAAATGATTTATTTCATAACTAAATAACCGTAGCTTCGAATTTAATAAACTTTATATGTAAATGGGGTGGAAAAATGCCTAGATTAACTTGGTTTACTCATCTTGCATGTTTAACAACATTAAAATATGGTTTAGGGCAGAACCGTACCAAATCCATAATTTGCATATGGGGATTTTCCGGAATTGTTGTTTGTTGTTTCCGGCCTCATTTAAACTTACCTAGATATGTAGTTTCATTATGCTTCACCCCTTGCCATGTTTAATAACATTTAATATTGTTGGGTACATAACCAAGATCAAACTAAATAATTGCATGTGGTGTTTTGTCAATATGCAACTCGTTGCATATTGAGCTCCACTTAACTTGTAGTATTGTTTGTTGCACTTTGCCATGCCATGCCTTATTAAACCAGACATGCATCATACTTGTTTGTGCATCATGCCATGTTTATGCTTGTGCATTTACCATGTTGTTTGTTTCTTTCCGGTGTTGCTTCTTAGTTCCGGTAATGTTGCGATTGTGAGGATTTGTTCGACTGCTCTCGTTCGTCTTCTTCATGGACTCGTTCTTCTTCCTTGCGGGATTTCAGGCAAGATGACCGCTACCCTGGATCTCACTACTATCATTGCTATGCTAGTTGTTTCGTTCTATCGCTATGCTGCGCTACCTATCACCTGTTTATCAAGCCTCCCAACTTGCCATGAACCTCTAACCTTTGACACCCTTCTTAGCAAACCATTGCTTGGCTATGTTACCGCTTTGCTCAGCCCTCTTATAGCGTTGCTAGTTGCAGGTGAAGTTGAAGATTTCTCCATGGTGGACAGGATTTTGGTTGGGATATCACAATATCTCTTATATTATTAATGCATCTTATACTTGGTAAAGGGTGGAAGACTCGGCCTTTTGCCTAGTGTTTTGTTCCACTCTTGCCGCCCTAGTTTCCGTCATACCAGTGTTATGTTCTCGGATTTTGCGTTCCTTACGCGGTCGGGTGATTTATGGGACCCCCTTGACAGTTTGCTTCGAATAAAACTCCTCCAGCAAGGCCCAACCTTGGTTTTACCATTTGCCTCATCACCACCTACCCTTTCCCTTGGGTCGGCCAACCCAAGGGTCATCTTTCTTTTAGCCCCCCCGGGCCAGTGCTTGTCTAAGTGTTGGTCCGAACTGAGCTGCCTGCAGGGCCACCTCGGGGCAACTTGAGGGTTGGTTTTACTCGTAGCTAGTCTCATCCGGTGTTGCCTTGAGAATGAGATATGTGCAGCTCCTATCGGGATTTGTCGGCGCATCGGACGGCTTTGCTGGTCTTGTTTTACCATTGTTGAAATGTCTTGTAAACCGGGATTCCGAGTCTGATCGGGTCTTCCTGGGAGAAGGTCTATTCCTTCGTTGATCGCGAGAGCTTGTCATGGGCTAAGTTGGGACACCCCTGCAGGTTATAATATTTCGAAAGCCGTGCCAGCGGTTATAGGCAAATGGGAATTTGTTAATGTCCGGCTGTAGATAACTTGACACCAGATCCGAATTAAAACGCATCAACCGTGTGTGTAGCCGTGATGGTCTCTTTTCGGCAGAGTCCGGGAAGTGAACACGGTTTCTGGGTTATGTTTGATGTAAGTAGGAGTTCAGGATCACTTCTTCATCATTACTAGTTGACGACCGTTCTGCTTGCTCTCTTCTCGCTCTTATTTGCGTATGTTAGCCACCATATACGCTTAGTCGCTACTGCAGCCTCACCACTTTACCCCTTCCTTCCCCTTTAAGCTTTGCTAGTCTTGATACCCATGGTAATGGGATTGCTGAGTCCTCGTGGCTCACAGATTACTACAACAACAGTTGCAGGTACAGGTTATGCGATGATCATGACGCGAGAGCGATGCCTTCTTGCGTTGAGTTCTTCTTCTGCTTCTTCGATCAGGGGATAGGTTCCAGGTCGGCAGCCTGGGCTAGCAGGGAGGATGTCGTTTGAGTTTCTGTTTGCGATTCATCCGTAGACGGATGATGCTCCCATGTATTGTAATGTTGTATTCGTGTGGCATTGTATGCCTTATGTATGTATCCCCATCTATTATGTAATGTTGATGTAATGATATCCACCTTACTAAAGCGTTTCAATATGCGGTTCTATCCTTGGTGGGACCTTCGAGTCTCTTTAGGATAGTATCGCATATTGGGCGTGACACACGACCACGTTTTTCAAGGACTTTGCTGGTGCTCCTTAAGGTTTGGCAATCACCCACTTCCTTTTTGATGTCTGATGCACAAGAACAACATTTGAGTGGAGAAACATGTTATGATTACAGATGGAATATATATTGATAATGGATGGGCATGTCATCTTGACATATATGATGAGTAAAGTAAGCAGATAGCGGTGCAACAAAGTAGAAGAAATGCAAGACACCTTATGCAAGATACGTGCAATCAATAAAACCTTGCCAAATTAGAATAGGCACCTTGATGGGTGAACAGGACATACCATTTTCCTTTGACACCTCGAGGTCAGAATAGTCATTAGGATCATATTCTGAACACGTATCTACAGGTGGGGAGTGTATGAGTTTCATTCCATCCAGAATGGCACTCAATGCCTTGGTGCCAATTTTTGAAGTCGTTACAGTGTTCCACAACATTCTTCTGATGTGCGGATTCTGATATTCACTATGATTACGTATAATATCTAAGAAGCATGAAAACATAAATAGTAGTGAGATTATGTCGGTGTACTAGAGTAGGGGTACCCTAGTATCCCGAACTTGTGCACGGGCAGTTGCAGCCCCCCCGCCCACGGCAAGGCTTGCCGGGTGACCGCCAAGGTCCTCCGTGGTTCCTTTGGAACCATTCAAGAACAAAGTATTCAAGCCAAGGAGACAAGGCCCCGGCAAGAGGAGCTTGCCGGGAAGGCCAACCAAGGCATCGCAAGGAACTTGCCGCGATGCGCCACGCGTCCCGGCAAGGCCTGGTGAGTGACAAGCTTCCGGACGCGACAACACAACGACTGCGGCAAGGCGCTTGTCGCGGAAAACTACCACTCTGTACCCGCGCTCCAGCGCATCCACCAACATGTCGCCCTGAGGCCTTTCCAGGCGCGCGTGGCAAGAGGCTGTGCAGCCAGCGGTGCGTGGTGGCAAGCGACGCTAACAAGACTGCCATCGTGGCGAGCGGTGGCGTCCCTGACGGTCCTTTTTGCACTATTTGGGCGACGCAGACGGGCATTTAATGCCTTTGTCCCCTGCCGTCAGGGTTAGGTAGGATACACTGTACAAGTAGTTGTACCAACCACAACACCTTTTCCATTTTTGCCCTTGTCTACGTTGCCACCTGTCGGAGACCCCTTGAGCATATAAAAGGAGGCCCATGCGCAACGTAGGGGGGGGGGGTTCGAAGCCAGAAAACACTCACGCTCGGTCTCGTTAGTAGATCGTGTGTACTGTAGCACTCAGCGCTCCCGAGCAAGAACACAATACAATCAGACATGCAGCAGTAGGAGTGTTATCTCTCCGGAGAGCTCCGAAGCTGGGTAAACTGCTCGTGTGCTTCGCCTCGATCTGCTCTTCGTGCGACCTCCGCCCCCCGCCGAACCGAAAGGGGCTCGGTCCGCCGGTCCCCATAGGTGTTCGTGGATCAGCTTCCCCGACATCTTTGGTGCGCCAGGTAGGGGGCGTCGAGGTTGTGTGAACCTGATCCGGCGTTCACACGAGCTAGATCTTCATCTTCTACATCGACATGCCAGCGAAGAAGAAGACTTCGGCGGCAGCTGTTCCGTCCACGTCGATCCCACCACCACCGGAGCAAACGAGTGGTGGGGTAGACGCCGGCGGAAGAACGGGCGTCGATGAGGGAGCACACGGTGCTGCCAGGTCCAAGGACAAGGCTGCGCAGACATCGGCGTCCGTACATGCACCGCGCCCATCTCAGGAGGCGCAGGACCGACAACGTCATGGTATTCGCAGTGCCATACGTTTGTTAGGCCAAGATCAAGCTGGTGGATCTCGGGGTGCTCAAGACCAGCATGCACGCCAACATGCTGGCACGAGCGAGACACGGTCGCCTGGACGGGATACTGCTCCTTCTAACATAGTTAGAAGTCCGAGCATATCCCGCTCCTCGCACCGTTCGCCACTGCCACCCACCACTCCAGCAGAAGCTTTGGCGCGAGCTCAACTGCTCCTGGATTACCATCCAACGGAGGACAAGATCGATCAATGGAGGGCCACCATTCAGAGTCTCATCGTCTTCGCCAATGGCGACACTCCACGGCAGCCGAGTACATTGCTGCCGCGGGAGGACCGCCAGGCACGAGCCGATGGCGACGAAACTGGTGGGGGTGCAACTACCATGCACTCTCCACCCCGAAGGCCAAGATCGCTGACTCGCCGGATCCACCTCGACAGCGACTCCACCGCATCATCAGATCCACGAGCTCGTCGCGATCAGCGCCAAGTTCTTCACGAACGACAACAAGAAGACGCTCGTACTCGCATCGAGCGCCGAAGAGAAGCGCGGCGTCAATCAGACCAGCGCGCTGGGCCCTCTGTCAACATGCATGCTCCAGGGGAACCAGGCGACTTGCCGTACGTGGTAGGTTGCCCTGCGTTCACTCGTGAGCTGCGACAAGTCCAGTGGCCCAGCACGAAGAATTTCAAGCCAGATGTACCAGAGAAGTACGACGGCAAGTCGCATCCGTCGGAGTTCCTCAGCATCTACACCATCACGGTGCAAGCTGCAGGGGGCGGGACGACAAGATTCTGGCCAACTACTTCCCGCTGGTGCTCAAGCCCAATGTCAGATCCTGGCTCATGCACTTGCCGGACAACTCCATATCCTCCTGGGCAGACCTATGTCATTAGTTTGTCGGCGCCTTTACAGGCGGCCACAAGCCTCATGGCCAAGAGAGCGACCTTCATCTGCTCGCCCAGAAGGAAGGAGAGCCCCTGCGCAAGTACATTCAGAGATTCAGCCGTGTACAACACAACATCCCAGATGTCCACCCTGCCACGGTAATCAGCGCATTCCACCAGAACGTGCGAAACCGGAGGATGCGGGAGGAGATGGCTATGTGCAAGATCAGAGACGTCAGTGAGCTATATGCCCTGGCCGACAAGTGTGCACGTGCTGAGGAAGGGAGGAAACTCCCCGGAGAGAATATAGGAGCAGGAGGATCTGATAGTGAGGAGACTTCCCCAGCAAAGAAAAACCGGCGGCGGAACAACAGGAAGAAGAAAGGCAAAGATGTGCTAGTCGTTGAGAAGTCCGGCAACGGAGGTGGCGCCAAGAAAGCCAAAGCTGGTAGCTCCAGCAAGGAGATTGCCGCGGGCACCAACTACCAGGCTGTGGCGGTCGCCGACAAGCAGGACGGCACCAACAAGCAATACTGCAAGATCCACCGCACCAAGGGCCATGACCTCCAGAGCTGCAAGAAAGTCGAGCAACTTGTCGAGCAGCAAAAGGCTGAATACGAGCGACGCGGCAAGGAGAAAGCCCAGGAAGGTGCTGGAGGAGCTAGCAAGAAACGTCCCGGCCGAGGAGGATGCCGCGGCAAGGCCAAGCAGCGGCAAGGAGACAGACCTCCCCGCGGTTGCGACAAGGATGAAGATGACGACGATGATGAAGATATGGATGATGACGAGACCGATGAGCAGGAGTTCCAGAAAGCCACAGAGGTCCTATGCGTTGACGGAGGTGCTTCTCTGCATACTTCACACCACCAGCTCAAGCAGTGGGTGCGGGAAGTTAATGCGGCAGAACCACCCGTCGAGTCACGCAGGCCTCTGAAATGGTCCAGCACGCCTATCATCTTTGATATTGAGGACCACCCTGATCGCATAACTGCGGTCGGGTGCTTGCCGATGTTGGTTTCACCAACTATCCTCAACCTCAAGGTCACTAAGATGCTAGTTGACGGCGGGGCCGGCTTGAACTTGATCTCCTCCGCGGTACTCCAGAGACTCCAGATCCCTGATAGCGAGCTCGAAGAGACCGACACATTCCAAGGAATCAATCCGGGAAGGAGCAAGCCAAAGGGAAAGATCACGTTGCCGGTGACATTTGGCAGCGAGTTGAACTTCAGGACTGAGAGGGTCACTTTTGACGTTGCTGACTTTCCATTGCCTTACAATGGATACTCGGCCGTCCAGCACTCGCCAAATTCATGGCAGCCTCTCACTATGCATACAACATGCTGAAGATGCCAGGCCCGATAAGTGTCATCTCTGTCCCTAGCGACAAGAAGGATGCTCTTATCTGCGCCGACAAGATCTACCGGGAAGCAGCAGCCGCAACAGATCGTGATTCACTTGCCGTTGAAGCTCCCGGGGCGAAGAAGAAAACCAAGTCCGGCAAGAGTTCTGATGCCCACTCCGGCAAGCGCACCTCTTCGGAGTGCTGCGCTACCGTCGAGGACGCACCATCGAGCTCCACCGGCAAGTGTAAGAAAACAATGGTAGCTCCACCTGAGACCAAGAAGGTGTCCGCCAAGGAGGATGGCACTGGTGGTACCTTCACCATCAGTGCCACTCTCGACCCTAAATAGGAAAGCGCGCTCGTTGCTTTCCTGCGGGCGAACGTCGACGTATTTGCGTGGCAACCGTCTGACATCCTCGGTGTTCCCAGGAAAGTAATCGAGCACCATCTTGCCGTCTGTTCTCATGCGCGGCCCATCAAGCAGAAAGTCAGGAAACAGGTAGTGGAGCGCCAAGAATTCATCGCAGAAGAAATCAAGAAATTGGAAGCAGCAGGCCTCGTCAGAGGAGTGCTCCATCCCTCGTGGTTGGCCAACCCTGTAGTTGTGCGCAAGGCAAACGGAAATGGAGGCTTTGTATCGACTTTACCGATGTCAATAAAGCTTGTCCCAAAGACCCATTTCCCTTGCCGCGCATCGACCAGATTGTTGACTCCACGGCCGGATGTGACTTGCTTTCATTTCTTGATGCATACTCAGGATACCATCAGATCTTCATGGCAGAAGAAGATGAGGAGAAGACCGCATTCATCACCCCATGTGGCACTTACTGTTTCGTACGGATGCTTTTCGGTTTAAAGAATGCTGGTTCAACATTTGCGAGGGTAGTCCATGATGCTTTCGAGCCGCAAATACACAGAAATGTGGAATCCTACATGGATGACATAGTGGTCAAGAGCAAGGACAAGGCGACTCTGATTCAAGATTTAGACGAAACCTTTGCAAATCTGCGCAAGATCAACCTCAAGGTTAACCCCGAGAAGTGCGTGTTTGGAGTCCCCTCCGGCAAGCTTCTCGGGTTCTTCATGTGTCAGTGGGGAATTGAAGCCAATCCCGACAAGACCAAGGCCATTGAGCAGATTGAAGCTCCAAAGCGCGTCAAGGATGTACGAAGAATTGTCGGTTGCGTAGCTGCTCTCAGCAGGTTTATCTCTAGGTCTGCTGAGCGCGCCCTGCCATTTTTCAAAATATTGAAAAAGGCAGGTCCAATGAAATGGACTCCGGAAGCGGAGGCTGCGCTGCAGGACTTAAAGAGATACCTGTCCTCCACTCCAACACTTGTCGCACCTAAGCCACAAGAGAAGTTGCTGCTATATATAGCGGCAACCAATCAAGTGGTTAGGGCTGCGTTAGTAGCGGAGAGGGAGGCAGATGATGAGCCAGCAACCACGGCAGATGCATCCAGCGACAAGCAAGGGACTTCACCGGCAAGCTCTGGTCCCGACAAAGATGGATCTGCGCAGGCGCATGAGAAGATGCAGAAAAGAATGGTGCAGCGCCCAATTTACTTTGTCAGTTCCCTTCTGCAAGGGGCTAGGTCAAGGTACTCTGGTGTGCAGAAATTGCTTTTCGGCCTTCTCATGGCCTCGAGAAAGCTGCGCCATTACTTCCAAGCACATGAGATCACAGTCGTCACTCGTTTTCCGCTGAAGAGGATACTGCAAAATCCAGAAGCAACAGGCAGGATTGTCGAGTGGGCACTGGAACTGTCAAGCTTTGGCCTCAAGTTTGAGAGCACTTCAACTATCCAAAGCAGAGCATTGGCAGAATTCATAGCAGAGTGGACGCCAACGCAAGATGAAGAAGTTCCAGAAACGAGCATCCCCGTCAAGGAAGCAAGCAAAGAGTGGCTGATGTACTTTGATGGTGCTTTCTCGCTGCAAGGCGCCGGTGCGGGCGTGCTACTTGTTGCACCCACCGGAGAGCACCTCAAGTACGTAGTCCAGATGCACTTTCCCAAGGAGCAAGCAACGAACAATACTGCAGAGTATGAAGGTTTGCTTGCTGATCTCAGGATCGCAGCAGACCTTGGAATCAAGAAGCTCATTGTCAGGGGTGACTCACAGCTTGTCGTCCGCCAAGTGAACAAGAATTATCAAAGTCCGTTGATGGAAGCCTACGTTGATGAAGTGAGAAAGCTAGAAGAGCACTTTGACGGCCTACAGATGGAACATGTTCCAAGAGCTCAGAACGACATTGCCGATGGCCTGTCAAAGTGCGCCGCACTTAACTTACCTGTGGAACCAGGGATCTTTGTGCTCAAGCTGACTCAACCGTCCGTAACACCATCAACTGGACAGAGCAAGAAGAGGAAGTTGATTTCTGGTGACTATTTTCCGGCGGAGCTCCCCGAAGCCGCCACCAAGAAGGTCCTCAAGATCAACACCGAAGATGCTGAGGAGCAGTCTGCTCCGGCAAGCCTTAGGGTTTGTTCCATTGAAGCAGACGCTCCCGACAAGTTTTGCTCCGGCAAGCTTGCCGGGGAACATCAAGCTCCGGCTGAGCCACAGGTTCTCGCCGTAGAAGCGGATGTTCCCGCAGCAGCAGATGTGCCTTTAGTCTTTGTTGTCGAGCCGCAAGCTCCAACATGGGCACAGCAGATTGTCCGTTTCCTTCAGACATGAGAACTTCCCGAAGAGCAAGAAGAAGCGGAAAGAGTAGCCCGGCAGTCAAGTATGTACCAGTTTGTCGACGACACACTGTACAGAAGAAGACTCAACAGTGTGAAATTGAAGTGTATTCACCGGGAAGACGAACAAAAGCTGTTGGCAGAGATACATGGAGGCATATGTGGTCACCACATTGGCGCAAAAGCACTTGCCGGCAAAGCGTTCCGGCAAGGTTTCTTTTGGCCGACAGCCCTCCAGGATGCAACTGCACAAGTAACCAAGTGTGAAGCGTGCCAGTTCCATTCCAAGCAGATACACCAGCCAACTCAAGCTCTCCAGACGATCCCTTTATCCTGGCCATTTTCGGTCTGGGGGCTCGATATCCTCGGCCCTTTTCCCCGAGCTGTCGGGGGCTTTGAGTACTTGTACGTTGTAATCGACAAGTTCACAAAGTGGCCGGAAGTGGAACCAGTGAGGAAGGTGACAGCACAGTCAACAGTCAAGTTCTTCAGGTCGATTGTTTGCCGTTTCGGGATCCCTAACAGGATCATCACCGACAACAGCACGCGATTCACGAGCCGCACCTTCATGCAGTACGTCCAAGATCTTGGCGCCAAGGTCTGCTTCGCCTCTGTTGCTCATCCGAGAAGCAACGGTCAAGCGGAGAGGGCAAATGCTGAAGTGATGCGTGGGCTCAAGACCAGGACTTTCGACAGGCTGCGCAAGTGCTGAAGGAACTAGATTCAGGAGCTGCTAGTGGTTCTTTGGTCGATCAGGACGACGCCAAATCGAGCCACTGGCCAAACACCTTTCGCTCTAGTCTATGGAGCAGAGGCAGTTCTCCCCATGTAACTCGTATATGGATCACCTCGAGTGCTCGCTTATGATGAGCTTGAGCAAGAGCAGCTGCGACAAGATGATGCGCTGCTCCTTGAGGAGGACCGTCTTCAGGCTGCTGTACGAGCTGCTCGATACCAGCAAGCTTTGCGCCGCTACCATAGCCGCAAAGTTAATGCCAGAAGTTTCGAGGAAGGCGACCTTGTTCTTCGGCGCGTTCAGTCCGCCAAGAATTCCAACAAGTTAACGCCGAAGTGGGAAGGCCCTTACCGGGTGAAACGAGTCACTAGGCCTAGCGCTGTCCGCCTTGAGACCGAAGATGGCATTCCGGTGAGCAACTCCTGAAACATTGAGCATCTTCGTAAGTTGTACCCGTAGGGCGCGGTTGCCGGAATCTTTTCCGGCAACCACCTTTTGTACAAGTCTTGCCGATGTTGCATGTAAACCTTTGTACAAAGCCGGGCGCAGACCCCGTGCATAAGTAAAGCTCATGTGCTCTGCACATCTTGTCAATATCATGTTGTCTACTTTATTTTTGCATGCGTTATCTGACACTTTGTGCAGCGCCTACCCCCGGTAAGCAATAACGAGCCGTAAGGCTCCATATCTTTATTTTCTCTTCTTTATTTTTCTCAAAAAGGAAAGGAAGGTTCCCTCGCACACAAGCTTGCCGGGGGGAAAGGAGAAGATAATGGTGTGGACTAGGCATCGTTCAAGGAAGTTTCGCCTTACCGGAAAGCAAACGACAAAAAAGCTAAGTTGCCAAAGTTTGAGCAATCAGTTTTAAATTTTTAAGTTATCTTCCTCGAACGACCGTACTTTGTATGGAAAACCTATGCGTGGAGGAACCAACTCGTAGCTAGTTGCGCCCTTACTTTGTTTCGAGTCTGCTCAACAACTTAAGTGAGCTACGACTAGTTGCGACAAGGTTTCTTGTCGGTAGCAGCACCGCCAGCAGGCTGCTGATGTCCCGCACTCAGCGCTCGCGGCTAAGCTGCCTGCGCCGACAAGTTCCCTAAAAGCGTAGGGCAAAAACATACAAAGGAAGGAATCAAGTAAAGGAAATAACACAACAATCTCTACCCAAAATAGAGTTATATTACAAGATAGCTTGTCGCAACTCTAACAGATTGTTCTTATAACATGACCAGCAGCGACAAGAAAAAGAGAAAACGGGCGGCCTAATCTACGCGATCGCCCTCAACCCTCTTGATCTCGCTCACCTTGTCCACAATGGGTGCGACAAGGGCCTTGAGCGCTTCCAGATCAGCATTCGGCGGCAGGGACCTGAGGACGTTGGTGAGGTTGAGGCCTGGGTTGCGGAAGGCCACCTTCACCAGCACCTTTTGAAGAACTCCCGCGCAGATCTTGCGCGACTCGTCGGCCAGCTGCTTTGGGATCTTCTCCCAGAGTCGCTGGAGGGCCGTCGCCACACCTTTGAAGAACAAGCTGAGCTTGGCGCTGGGTTGGAGGTCTTCGTCGGAAGAATACCCGAGGTCCTCCATCCCCAGCTGCGCCAGCTCCCCGTCGATGGCGGCGGCAACATTCACGAGACCCTCCGTCCAGTGCTCCACAGTCTCCCTAAAAGCATTCTGGGCGGCAGAAGCATTCGCCAACAGCACCTCGTCGGCCTTGATCTTCTCCTTCAAGGCCACTTCTTGCTCCCTGGCGCCGTCCAGCGTCTTGGTCAAAGTGGCCAGCTTGAACTCAAGATCTGCGTTGGAGTCCTTGGCGGCGCTAAGCTCTTTGCTCCTCTCAGCGAGACGACCCTGCAGCTCGCCATGAGCGGCGGCGTCCTTCTCGCGCTCACGCTTGAGCGCGGCAAGCTCCTCGCCGCTTGCCTTGAGATCGGCCTCCAGCTGCGCCATCTTCATCTCCAGCTCCTTCTTGGCGGCCTCGGCAGCTGCGGCATCATCCTTTGCTTCCTTGAGAGCCCCGCCAATTGCTTGCTCGCGCGCGGCAAGCTCCTCCTCGTGGCTGTCAAGGTTGACCTTGCGCCGCGCTAATTCGCCTTCCTGCGCAGATAGCTTCTCGGCAGCGAGCCGCTGTTGCTCTTCAACTTCAGCCTTCGCGAGGAGGAAAGCTTTCCGCTCCTCGGCAACCTGCTCCCGCTCCTCTGCCAGGGATCGGAGAGTTTCCTGCCTGAGACCCCGGAGCTCCTCAGCGCGCTTCTCAATGTCCACTCCCGCCCTCGCGACAAGCGCTTCTCGGGATTCCAGCTTGGCTTGTCGGGCGCGGTACAGCGACAACAGCTTCCGAAGCAGCCGCTCCTCCTCAGGCTCGTCGCTGCTGCTGCTTGGCGCGTCGACCAGCGTCAGCCCAGCGGAGGCGAGCACCTCTCCATCCAAGGTTTCTCCTTCGACCGGCGCCCTGGAGCTTGACACCCAGGGGAGCTTGATCAAGATGCCATCGCCGGCCTTCAAATAGGCGTCGGGCTGGGGCTCTTCGGAGCCTGGCGCTGTAGCAGCGGCGGAGGGATCGACGGTTGGTGCAGCGCCTGGCGCTCCTGCGGCCTCGGGGCCGTTAGTGCGATCGCCGGATCCCTCGCCAGCTTCTGCGGCGGCAGCTTTGGCGGCCTCTTCGCCGGCGGGATCATCAACGCCGGCTTCTCCTTCGGTGGCAACGGCATCGTCGGTGTTGCTGCGCGCGTTCTCCTCGCCGGCGACCTCGGTTTCCATCGGATCCGTAGCAGATGGATCTGACAACCGAAGAGGGGAGAAAAGACAAACAAATATCCAAAAAGAAAATTAGAAGAAGAAGAACCCAAGGGAAGTTTTAAAGCAAGAGGATTACCTGTACTAGGATCTGCAGTCGTGGTCTCAACCACCGGAGGGTCGCTGGTACTGCCCCTTGCCGGAGAATTCTCCCTTGCCGGAGAACGCTCCCTTGCTGGGGAATCCTCCCTTGGCGGTGTAGTTGAAGCAGATGGCATTTCGGGAGCGGCTTCCGGGCTCCCCTGGTGGGGCTGCTCTTCTCCTGCACGAACCAACAGTCAGATATCAGCAAAGTAAGAGCACCCATGTGCGCCTGAAAGCAGGAAATAAACAATACACTTACGCTGGGGGCTGCGCTGGGGGCTGCTTTGGGGAAAAGTTGCCGGGTCCGGCAAGATGGTCTCGGACACGCCGTCTGCTGTCGCGGTGGGTTCGTCCTCAATGACAATCACCGGGACCTTGGCTCTCTTCGCCGCTCTCTGGGCCAGAGTCCTGAAAAGGAATGGGTTCGGAGTAAAGCAAATCAGATACAAGGCAAAACAGCAAGAATTGAAGAACTACAAGTATAGCAAAGAATCTTATTCTTCCTCTTCCTCGTCGGAGCTAAGCGCGGAGAGATCGAAGTCCGGCTCGCCTCCGGTGCGACGAGGCGGAGGAGTAGTTTCCCTTGTCCGCTTGGCAGGAGCAGTAGCGGTGGGCCGGGAAGACCCCGCTCCAGTTGCTGCAGCGGCGTGAGGCGCTCCCGCGACAACACTGCTTGCCGCGGTAGAGCGTGTCGCGCGGCACGGCGGCTGTTGACTCGTCTGCCGCCCCGCTACGTCCATGGCCTTGCGGAGACGCCTTCTTGGTGGAGCTGGGGGCTCCGCTTGCGGCAAGCTGTCTGAAGGTTCAGGTCCGACAAGCTCTCCCTCGCCGGGGTCGCTCGACTCATCTTCAGGCCCGACAAGCTCTCCCTCGCCGGCAAACTCCTCACGCTCGGCAAGGCTTTCCGCCTCTGCTGCCTCTACCTCCTCCACGGTGAATCCAAACTCACCCGCGGCAGCGGCTGCCGCCGCCTCTTCCAGCCTAGTGGCGATGCGCTGCATCTCCGCGTCGGTGGTGTCGCGAGTAAGGCTCTTCTGCTCGTCGGAGCGGACCGGCACTTCAACCAAGCCGTCAAAGAACTCCTGCACGACGGCGTCTGCCGGCTCTTGCCAAGTTGGGACAATTCCATGCGAGTCGCACAGCGGCATCATTGCACGGATGCGGTCGAGCGAGGAGTTGTTGCACAACGGAACGACACCCCTCGGCAACATGAATGGATGTTGAGGATCACGCTTGAACAGTTCCAGGAGCATCACGTCCAGCTCCAGGACAGTGAAGTTGAAGTTGAGGCCCGGGCGCAGCCTCATGATATCCGCCGAGTTCTGGAACTCCCAGGCGGGTCTCCTCCTCTCCTGCAGGGGGGCGATGCGGCGGCGAAGAAAATCTGCGCCAACGGCACCTACGGTGAGCCCGACAAGCCTGCGGCGAAGGATCCGGGTGACGGCAATCTTCAGCCTATCGTCTTCCGGGGCCACGTTGCTCCAATCGTTGCCGCGCGCTATTGGGGCTTGTCGTAGGGCGGTAAATGGCTGCGGGTTCTCCTCGACAATCCAGCACCACTTTGCTCTCCATTCCTCCCACTTGCTGCGGAGCTCTCCCTCCAGATAAGCTTCCTTCTTGCCGACTCTCGAGATCCAGGCGATTCCGCCGGATAAAGGCTCTCCTCTCTTGACTCGGGGCATAAAGAAGTGGCGAAAAAGAGCTACGTTTGGATGGACTCCGACAAAGTTTTCGTAGAGATGTGCGAAAACTGCCATGGTCAGAACGGCGTTCGGGGTGAAGTCAAGGAGGCGTAACCCGTAGGTGTTCATGATGTCACAGAAAAATTCAGAGAAGGGCGGGCAGAGCCCGCAGTAGAAGAACAGCGCAAAGAAGGGGTATCTGTTCGGAGCCAGTTCCGAAGCGGCAGCCGGGAGTACCTTCGTGCGTGGATGCGCTCGCGTCTCCGTCGACCAGAAGAGGTAGTAGTACTCCCTCAGCTCCTTCGCGACAAGCTGAGGGGGGAAGATGGCCCGCTCCTTTGGCAGCGCCGCGAGCCACTGCGCCTCGACCGATTTCACGCCCTTCCCCTTGTCGGCTTTCGGAGCCATGGCGGAGGTGGTGGGGGAGATCGACGGCGTTGGTGGTGCTGGTGGCAATGGGGGGTGGCGCGCTGCTCTCTTTCGGCTTTGAGAAGAAGGGGGGAGCGGCGGAGATTTCCGAGATTGGAGGAGCAACCGGCGAGATGGGTGAACTGCCCCTGTTTCCCCTGCTTATAAAGAGGGAGGGGGCGGACATTGCGCCTTTCCGAATAAAGAAACCACCCACGATCTCTCCCACGATGCCGCATTCAACGCGTGCCGTTCGGGGAGGGCGCGGTGGATACGGAGTAAGATACGGCATAACCCAGGCCGCGCATGCCCGTGCCCTGTTTTGGGCCTGGCCCAACAGCGCTCGGCGCCATGTGTGGCCCAGGCCCGGGGGCTCCTGTTGGTGTACTAGAGTAGGGGTACCCTAGTATCCCGAACTTGTGCACGGGCAGTTGCAGCCCCCCCCCCCTGCGGCAAGGCTTGCCGGGTGACCGCCAAGGTCCTCCGTGGTTCCTTTGGAACCATTCAAGAACAAAGTATTCAAGCCAAGGAGACAAGGCCCCGGCAAGAGGAGCTTGCCGGGAAGGCCAACCAAGGCATCGCAAGGAACTTGCCGCGACATGCCACGCGTCCCGGCAAGGCCCGGTGAGCGACAAGCTTCCGGACGCGACAAGACAATGACCGCGGCAAGGCACTTGTCGCGGCAAACTACCACTCTGTACCCGTGCTCCAGCGCATCCACCAACGTGTCGCCCTGAGGCCTTTCCAGGTGCGCGTGGCAAGAGGCTGTGCAGCCAGCGGTGCGTGGTGGCAAGCGACGCTGACAAGACTGCCATCATGGCGAGCGGTGGCGTCCCTGAGGGTCCTTTTTGCACTATTTGGGCGACGCAGACGGGCATTTAATGCCTTTGTCCCCTGCCGTCAGGGTTAGGTAGGATACACTGTACAAGTAGTTGTACCAACCGCAACACCTTTTCCATTTTTGCCCTTGTCTACGTTGCCACCTGTCGGAGACCCCTTGAGCATATAAAAGGAGGCCCATGCGCAACGTAGGGGGGGGGGGTTCGAAGCCAGAAAACACTCACGCTCGGTCTCGTTAGTAGCTCGTGTGTACTGTAGCACTCAGCGCTCCCGAGCAAGAACACAATACAATCAGACATGCAGCAGTAGGAGTGTTATCTCTCCGGAGAGCTCCGAAGCTGGGTAAACTGCTCGTGTGCTTCGCCTCGATCCGCTCTTCGTGCGACCTCCGCCCCCCGCCGAACCGAAAGGTGCTCGGTCCGCCGGTCCCCATAGGTGTTCGTGGATCAGCTTCCCCGACAGATTATCTTTGTAATGCAGAGATATTCTACTATAGGGGCGCCCTGTAAACCCTTATGTGCTATCAATGGATTCTGATGAGAGAGCCCATGTGTGATGTAATATGGTGCGTGCATTAATAAATATGGCACACGTACACAAAAAATAGGCTCTAGAAGTAAGGATAGTTGGCAGATGATAGGTTCACAATATACTGTATAGAGAGTTTATTGCCAAATCATGATAACAAGAGCACACAACAACTAGGCAGATCATAGTGTACATAAAAGGGGTACACCATAACCAAGATATATAAATTGGGAAAGTGGAACTGGCTGGAAAATATGGTGTTGTATGGCCGCTACTAATTGAAAGCCTATTGATCATGTGCAGGCCAACTCTATTAGTTGTTGACTGGAGATGTCCCTGCTCCCCTTCCTAACAAGGAACATACTGTACGTACTAAATATAGAATAACAAAAGAGGAACATGTTAAAGAACAGAAGAGGAAGCATATTCTTGACGTTTCGCTTATTTGCATACAATGTTGGTTGTCCACTCATGATGAATCACAACACCCAAAGAAATCTAATTCCATGTTGCCTCTCTATATGTGGTGCATTTGGAAAATCAAGTGGGAGGATTACCTGACCAATTAAATGTGTGTCTGTTAACTAATATCAGTATCATATCAGAATTCGTATTTGAAGAAGTAAGCTTTGGACTTATGATTGGTGTGTTGTTTAGCTTCAAGAGTGGACTGTTGCTAGTGCGACACAAAGCAGCTACACAGATCATAGTGTACATATAACGGGAAAACCGTAAGCATCACAAGTAAAATCAGCAAAGTGGAACTTGCTAGAAAATATAGGCGACTATTGCCGGTATGGCTAGAAAGGCTTCGGATACTAGCTCTCTTCAACTGAAGGTGCGGTACTGTTAATATCAGTGTAACTCTCAAAGGCGACACATATCCCCGCATTTCCTTGCTAATATTATAAGATTCAAGTGGGCAGGCCACTACAATTCCTATTCCTATGTTTACAAAATCCTACGAATCAAAGAGGCCTGAGGAGTTGAAAGTGTCCATCACAACCGACCGAATATACCTCTACACTGCAAATGTCCCTGCTCCTCTTCACTACAAGGAACATACTGTACTACTATCATATCCCTCCGTTCCAAAATATAAGTCTTTGTAGAAATTTTCACTATGGATCGCATACAGATATATACAGATACATTTTAGAGTGTAGATTCACTCATTTTGCTCCATATGTAGTCCATGGTGGAATCTATACAAAGGCTTGTATTTAGGAACGGAGAGAGTACTTATTAAAGAAGAACGAAAGAGGAACATGCTAAAGAAGAGCAAGCAGATTTTGGATAATAAATTGTTCATTGCGTAGTGCCCACACATGATGAGCCAGAGCGCATTAAGAATGCAACTCCCCGTTGTCTCTCTATATGTAGTGCACGTGCTTTTCAAAAGTAAAGTAGGAACATTAGCTGACCAATTAAACGTTATCTGTTTTAGTAATATCAACATCATATCAGATTTGTATTTGAGCAACAAGTTTGGAATTATGAGTGGCACGTTGTTTAGCTTGATGGATTCAGGAGTAGTGCTAAGCAACTACAATGATGGTACTGAATATAAAGGAATGTCTGCATGCATGTCGCGTGACTTTTGTCATTTGGGTCAATCGACCATTTCAGGCGGTTGGATGAAGATCCTACGTCTCCTAACCTTCTTCTACCTTGTCTCTGA
>NC_041393.1:295447269-295495089 GCF_002162155.2 Triticum dicoccoides
GGCCCCACCATCGCAAGGCCACAACCCCCACAGGCACCGTCCCCACCTGAGCCCCTTCCTTCGCACCGATGAACTCCGGTGAGCTCTCAAAAATTGATTGACCCAATTTTGAAATTTAGTCTACTGTCATTTAACTAGTGTGGAATATAAAAGGGGAAAACCATAAGCATTGTGAGTATAGTGATGAGCGTGCCATGGAGGATCTGAAGGTGCAAACTGGACAAAGGGAACTTTGCAACCAATGTTTTCTTTCAACTAACAAGTAAGTGATGGACAAGAAATCAAAGTAAAGCAGTGGCGATCTATTTTCTTGCTACGATAAATAAGTTGAGCATATACGAAAGAGTACCACCTCTAGTGCGGCGCTGTGTATGCATCTGCTGAGAATTTGACGGTGCTGCGGTAGCGATGGATGTCGGCGGCGTGGAAGCAGATCTAGGAGGGTAGATGGTGGTGGCAGGGGAAATATCCTGGTGTGGTGGACGAGATGGTCGTAGGAGCGGTGCCGACAAGGTGGATGACGGCAGGGATGAAGCGAGATGACGGGTTGCAAGGATCCCTGTCCGAAGTCATGGATGCGAGAGGTCAATCTCTTGTAATGGACGACGACGTCGGGGTATCAGCTCCGGCATGGTGGGGGAGGACGGCGGTGAATGGGGTGGCGGACGGAGGAGGCTAGGGTGGAGAGGGTTTTTTGGCGCCCACAAAGTATGAATGGGGAAATGGAGGGAGAGAGGAAGGTGGGAACCATGTCTTCAGGGCACGCTTGTCTCAAATGTGAGGAAATTTACAAACTTAGCCCCCGTTTAAAATTTCCTACATCACAACAATATTAGTCATTTGGGGATAGGACAGTAATCTCGCATACACCGAATATTTCCCGATGGAGATTTCGGCCGACGAGAGTTTGTTTTGGCGCCCATCGTGTATGAATCAGAGAGGGAGTCTATTTCGGCCGAGGAGACACTGTGTGTTGGCGCCCACCGTGTATGAATCCGTGTGAGAGGCGGCTATGTCACGTTTGAGTGAAATTTAAACCTACTCCTATCAAAACCTGTAGCAATCGAGCCGATAGGCTTTGAGTGTCAGGGATAGGCAGTAATTTCCATCTTGCAGATTTTGGTTTCGGGCGATTACTGCGACCTTCCCCGCTTCCTTCAAATTTTTGCAGAGCAAGAGTGCACGTTTACCGTGCCAACTCAATTCAAATCCAGTTTGTATTCTATTTTTGTTTGGGCAGGATCCATTTTCAATTGGAATAAAATTCTATATACATCATTTTTTATATATACTTTCAAAAGCACAACAAAGAATTCTCCTTCTTTATATATATAATATGATTTACAAATACAATGATCTCAAAACAATAAGGTTGAATTCAAAAAATTTAAACCAAATTATGTTCTAATAAAATGTATGGATCCGTAATATCTACATATTAAATAACATAGATGTGCGTGAATTCATATGAGTATGCATGTTTGATTGATCAATTTTGGTTCGAGTATAAATTACATGTATCGTCATCTCGAATTCAAATATTTGAATCCCTTTTATGTTGACATTTTCTATACACGCAACTAATTATTTGAATCTCCTTTCACGCCCATCTCTATCGCATACTCCTTCATGTAGCTATCACTCTCTTTTCTCCAGCTCACCCGCACGCTCACTTCATGTTTCTCCTATTTTCGCAAATATGGTCTCCCGATGTCTCCCTTGAGAAGTGTCACACTCTCCCTATCATTATATATTACACAGTTTTCACTATCTCTCACTTCTCTACCGTTCTCTGGTATCACTAGGTACCTAAGCTTTCTTTTTCACGGCCACACACACTCTCACTCGTCTTTCACTCTGTCTTTCTCTCTATAGGGTTCTCTCACACACCATATATCTCTCTAGAGATGACTCATACCACTAAAATTACTCTCTCCTGCAGACACACCATTTGCTGCGGTCTCCTTTCCGTCTCCATCCCAGTTATAAAACTGACATTATTCATTTGTTTATCGATCAGACAAACTCCCCCGGTCTCTCTCGCTCACACACACACACAACTCATGCTTCCACGCCCCTTCCCAACTACCGTCTCTCTCTCACACACAAAACTCTCGCTTTCGCACCCCGACTCGTATTTCTCTCACAAACATTAATCTTCTAGCCTCCAGATAGGTTTATACACGCACACACTCGTGCTTCCACTATCTCGTACATGTCTCTCTCGCGCTCCTTGTATATATGTAGATTTTTCGTCCCTTCTTGAGACATGATACGTCCATTTTGCATCATGCTTCGATATCAATATTTATTGCATTATGGGCTATTACTACACATTATATCACAATACTTATGCCTTTTCTCTCTTATTTTACATGAAGAGGGAGAATGCCGGCAGCTAGAATTCTTGGCTGGAAAAGGAGCAAATATTAGAGACCTATTCTGCACAACTCCGAAAGTACTGAAACTCCACGAAAGTCAGTTTTTGAAAGTATTAAAAATATTGGGTGAATAAAGCACCAGAGGGGGGCCACCCAGCATCCACGAGGGTGGAGGGCGTGCCCTACCCCTGGGCGCGCCCCCTGTATCATGGGCCACTAGGTATAGGCCCCCGATGTCCATCTTCTGCTATACGATGTCTTTTGCCCTGAAAAAAAAATCATAAGGAAGCTTTTGGGATGAAGCACCGCTGTCTCGAGGCGGAACCTGGGCGGAACCAATCTAGGGCTCCGACGGAGCTGTTCTGCCGGGGAAACATCCCACCGGGAGAGGGAATTCGTTGCCATTGTCATCACCATCGATCCTTTTATCGAGAGGGGGTCATTCTTCATCAACATATTCACCAGCACCATCTCTTCTCAAACCCTAGTTCATCTTTTGTATCCGATCTTTGTCTCAAAACCTCAAATTGGTACCTGTGGGTTGCTAGTAGTGTTGATTACTCCTTATAGTTGATGCTAGTTGGTTTATTCGGTGGAAGATCATATGCTCAGATCCTTTATGCATATTAATACCCCTCTGATTATGAACATGAATATGCTTTGTGAGTAGTTACGTTTGTTCCTGAGGACATGGGAGTAGTCTTGTTATAAGTAGTCATGTGAATTTGGTATTCGTTCGATATTTTGATGAGATGTATGTTGTCCCTCCTCTAGTGGTGTTATGTGAACGTCGACTACATGACACTTCACCATTGTTTGGGCCTAGGGGAAGGCATTGGGAAGTAGTAAGTAGATGATGGGTTTCTAGAGTGACAGAGGCTTAAACCCTAGTTTATGTGTTGCTTCGTAAGGGGCTTATTTGATCCATATGTTTCATGCTATGGTTAGGTTTACCTGAATTCTTCTTTGGTAGTTGCGGATGCTTGCGAGAGGGGTTAATCATAACTGGGATGCTTGTCCAAGGAAGGGCAGTACCCAAGCACCGGTCCGCCCACATACCAAATTACCAAAGTAACGAACGCGAATCATATGAGCATGATGAAAACTAGCTTGACAGAAATTCCCATGTATCCTCGGGATGGCTTTGCTTTATATAAGAGTTTGTCCAGCCTTGTCCTTTGCTACAAAAAGGATTGGGCCACCTTGATTCACCTTAGTTACTTTGTTACTTGTTACCCGTTACGAATTATCCCATGACAAAACTATCTGTTATCGATAATTTCAGTGCTTGCAGAGAATACCTTACTGAAAACCGCCTGTCATTTCCTTCTGCTCCTTGTTGGGTTTGACACTCTTACTTATTGAGAGGACTACGATAGATCCCCTATACTTGTGGGTCATCAATACTCTTTACTGGTGCCGTTGCTGGGGAGTGAAGCGCCTTTGGTAGGTGGAATTTGGTAAGGAAACATTTATATAGTGTGTTGAAAGTTACTGTCACTTGTTACTATGGAAAATAATCCTTTGAGGGGCTTGTTCGGGGTATCTTCACCCTGACCAGAAAAGCAAAGAGTTGCTCCTCAACCTACTGAACCTACTAAAAATATTTAATTTGAATTTCCTTCGGGTATGATAGAGAAACTGCTAGCTAATCCCTATATAGGAGATGGAACATTACATCCCGATATACACCTAATCTATGTGGATGAAGTTTGTGGATTATTTAAGCTTGCAGGTATGCCTGAGGATGTTATCAAGAAAAGGTCTTCCCTTTATCTTTGAAGGGAAAGGCATTGACATGGTTTAGGCTATGTGATGATATTGGATCATGGAACTACAACCGATTGAAATTGGAATTTCATCAGAAGTTTTATCCTATGCATCTGGTTCATCGTGATCGTAATTATATATATAATTTTTGGCCTCGCGAAGGAGAAAGTATCTCTCAAGCTTGGGGGAGGCTTAAGTCAATGTTATATTTATGCCCCAATCATGAGCTCTCAGGAGAAATTATTATTCAAAATTTTTATGCTCGGCTTTCTCTCAGCAATCGCTCCATGGTCGATACTTCTTGTAATGGTTATTTTATGATGAAGACTATTGAATTCAGATGGGATTTATTCGAAATAATTAAATGCAACTATGAAGATTGGGAACTTGACAAAGGTAATGAGTCTGGTATAACACCTAAGTTTGATTGTGTTAAATCTTTTATGGATACCGATGTTCGTCGTGAATTTAGCACTAAATATGGACTTGACTCTGAGATAGTAGCTTCTTTCTGTGAATCATTTGGTACTCATGTTGATCTCCCTGAGGAGAAGTGGTTTAAATATCATCCTCCCATTGAAGTGAAAGTAGTAGAACCCATTAAAGTTGAACAAAAGACTATCACTTACAATGTTGATCCTGTTGTTCCTATTGCTTATATTGAGAAACCACCTTTCCCTGTTTGAATAAAGGATCATGCTAAAGGTTCAACTGTGGTACGTAAGAGTAATTCTAGAACACCTACACCCCGTGAGCAAATTAAAGTTGAACCTAGTATTTCTATGGTTAAAGATCTCTTGGTCGAGAATATTGATGGGCATGTTATTTACTTCTGTGATGAAGCCGCTAGAATTGCTAGACCCGATACTAAAAATAAACATAGACATGTTGTTCGCATGCCTGTTGTTTCTGTTAAAATAGGAGATCATTGTTATCATGGCTTATGTGATATGGGTGCTAGTGTGAGTGCAATACCTTATACCTTATACAAAGAAATTATTCATGATATTGCACCTGCTGAAATAGAAGATATTGGTGTTACTATTAAGCATGCCAATAGAGATACTATTTCACCAATTGAGATTGTTAGAGATGTTGAAGTCTTGTGCGGGAAAATTAAATATCCTACTGATTTTTTTGTTCTTGCTTCCCCAAAAGATGACTTTTGTCCCATTATATTTGGTAGACCCTTCCTGAACACTGTTAATGCTAAGATAGACTTCGAAAACGCTACTATCGTTGTTGGTTTAGGGGATATGTCTCATGATTTCAATTTTGCTAAATTTCGTAGACAACCCCGTGATAAAGAATTGCCTAGTAAAGATGAAATTGTTGGTCTTGCTTCTATTGCCGTGCCTCCTAATGATCCTTTAGAACAATATTTGCTAGATCATGAAAATGATATGTTTATGAATGAAAGAAGGGAAATTGATGAAGTACTCTTTAAATAGAGACCTATTTTGAAACACAACTTGCCAGTTGAAATCCTTGGGGATCCTCCTCCACCCATGGGAGATCCCGTGTTTGAGCTTAAACAATTACCTGATACTTTGGAATATGCTTATCTTGATGAAAAGAAGATATATCCTGTTATTATTAGTGCTAACCTTTCAGAGCGTGAAGAACAAAAAATATTGAAAACTCTGAAGAAGCACCATGCTACTATTGGATATACTCTTGATGATCTTAAGGGCATTAGTCCCACTCTATGGCAGCACAAAATTAACCTGGAGAAAGATGCTAAACCAGTTGCTGATCATCAACGACGGTTAAATCCTAAGATGAAAGAAGTGGTAAGAAATGAAATACTAAAGCTTCTGGAGGCAGGTATAATTTATCATGTTGCTGATAGTCAGTGGGTAAGTCCTATCCATTGTGTCCCTAAGAAGGGAGGTATTACTAGTGTTCCTAATGATAAGGATGAATTGATCCCACAAAGAATTGTTACAGGTTATAGAATGGTAATTGATTTCCGCAAATTAAATAAAGCTACTAGAAAGGATCATTACCCTCTACCTTTTATTGATCAAATGCTAGAAAGACTATCTAAACATACACATTTTTTTCTTTCTAGATGGTTATTCTGGTTTCTCTCAAATACATGTATCAAAAGAGGATCAGGATAAGACCACTTTTACTTGCCCTTTAGGTACCTTTGCTTATAGACGCATGCCTTTTGGTTTATGCAATGCACCTGCTACCTTTCAAAGATGTATGACTGCTATATTCTCTGACATTTGTGAAAAGATTGTTGACGTTTTCATGGCTAATTTCTCCGTGTATGGAACTTGTTTTGATCATTGCTTAAGCAACCTTGATCGAGTCTTGTAGAGATGTGAAGAAACTAATCTTGTCTTGAATTGGGAGAAGTACCACTTTATGGTTAATGAAGGTATTGTCTTGGGGCATAAAATTTCTGAAAGAGGTATTGAAGTTGATAAAGCTAAAGTTGATGCTATTGAAAAGATGCCGTGTCCTAAGGACATCAAAGGTATAAGATGTTTCCTTGGTCATGCCGGTTTTTATAGGAGGTTCATTAAAGACTTCTCACAAATTTCTGGGCCTCTAACTAATCTCTTACAAAAAGATGTTCCTTTTTGTCTTTGATGATGATTGTGTAGAAGCATTTGAAATACTTAAGAAAGCCTTGATTTCTGCACCCATAGTTAAGCCACCTGATTGGAATTTACCCTTTGAAATTATGTATGATGCTAGTGATTATGTTGTAGGTGCTATTCTAGGACAAAGAGTTGATAAGAAACTAAATGTTATCCAATATGCTAGTAAAACTATAGACAGTGCCCAGAGAAATTATGCAACTACTGAAAAAGAATAAACATGCACTTTTCAATTTAATTTCAGAAGCAACACTAGATGGTTTATTATTAGGCTTAATTTGTTTCTCAAATTCTTTGGCCACAATCTGATTTTTACTCTTATTCTTCTCCTATTTTGCTTTATTAGCTCTATTAATATCATCTTTCAAAATGGAATCAGGAGTCATAAGAAGCAAAGTAATATTTTTATCCTTATGAACAAGAGTATACCGATTGTTTCTACCATGGTGTACAGAATTTTTATCAAATTGCCATGGTCGACCAAGTAATAAGGAGCATGCTTGCATAGGTACCACATCACAATCAACATAATCAGCATATGTAGAGATACTAAAATGCACACGAACAGTACGTGTTACCTTAACCTTGTCACTGTTGTTGAACCATTGGATGTAGTAAGGATGTGGATGTGGTCTTGTGGTGAGAGATAGCTTCTCCACCATCTCCATGCTAGCCAAGTTGTTGCAGCTCCCTTCGTCTATGATGACGCGCATAGAACATTCCTTCAAAACTTCCTTTGTATGGAACAAATTATGCCTCTGATTTTGCTCAGCTTGTGTGACCTGCACACTCAAAACACGTTGAGCAACTAAACATTCATATATGTCAGTGTCTTTAGGACGCATGTATTGCGTCTCATGATCAGAATCATCTCTACCATGTTCTTCACGTGTAATAAGAGCGAAAGTCTCCTCATCATAGTCACTAGCAGACTCATACCCACCATCCTCAGCAGCAATCATCACACGCTGAGTTTTTGCATTCTCTCCCATAATGACCTCTTCCCTTACAACGACGACCAATGATATCACTTGTGTGCCCTGTTGATGCCATGGAAGAAGAAGAGCTCTGTGCAGGCCCGACAGGTGCGCTCTTGGCAGATAGTGGTGGTTGTGCCTGCTTTCTTGTATCACGGCTGGAGGTGGCACCTCATGGAGGTGCTAGTGCAGTGGAAGTATAAGATGCACGCGGTGTCCATGATGAAGGTCGACCTACAGAAAAGTTAGTTCGTGCCAATGCTTGTCGATCCTGCACTTCACGTTCATCTTTGCAAGCAAAATGGAATAAACGAGTGATATTAGTATACTCCTTATACTCTACAATGGTCTGAATCTCTCTATTTAATCCACCCATAAAACATGCAAGCATAGCTTCATTCTCCTGAACAATACCACATCTAATCATCCCAGTTTGTAATTCCTGATAATATTCTTCTACAGATTTTTTTCCTTGGCTTAAATGCTGCAAATTTTGAAGCAATCCTTGTTGATAATATGGTGGAAGCCAACGAGTATGCATAGCAGTTTTCAAAGCAAACCAAGTAGCTAGAATAGGATATACTCTACAATGTTCAGACCACAATACACATGAAAAACTAGTGAAAGCACAAACGGTAGCAACAACCCGTCTCTCCTCGGGATATTGTAAACATGTAAAACGTTGTTCAGTTTCTAACTGCCAAGTAAGATATATATCAGGAACATATCTACCCTCAAATGGTGGAATATTCAATTTCAGTTTTGGAACATGGTCATGATCTCGTACCTGAGGTGGTGGTGCAGGACTACCATTGAGATTATATACCTGAGGTCGACCTGCTGGTGGTGGTGCTGGTGGCTGCACGTAGTTCTGATTTTGATCAACCTCATCCTCATAATCGCCCGCATAATCATCATCCTCCTGGGTACCAGCAGCAGCAGTAGCAGGAACCAAAGAAGCATCAAAAATAGGTACAACAGCATCATAATTTTGACCAAGCTCAATTGGAACGCGCTGTGCTCATCCCACTTGATTGGGAAGGCGCCGTTGTAGTTGTTGTTGTTGCAGAGGTTCGATAGGTGCATCCGGCGGTGGTTGTTGAAGACGCATGAGCAATTCATTAAAATTGTTATCGAGCTTTGTTTCAAACGTCATCTCAATGCCATCTATCTTCTCCATGGCCTCTTCAAATCTGTTTAGCACATCTTGCACCTGTCCACTCATCATTCGCTGAAATTTATCATGTAGCTGTTTGTTCGTCATGTTCTCCCAATCAGTCTCATTGGCTTGTGATCTTGCCATGGTTATAAGCAATAGAAACACAAAAGAATATGATCCTACAGACTACTAGGAAGTGGTGGTGATGGTGGTGTGTCACAAATCCTTCAAACTAATCTCAAATTCTTACCTGTTCTTACCCAGCAGGAGGCGGTGATCGGCAACCGTTGTAGTCAAAACTCTCAAAGCTTGGATAGAGCGATTACCAGGGAGAGTCAAACGCATGAAGTAGATGTATGTGGAGCTGGGAAGGCTTATAATATGGTAGCAAAAAGGGTCAGCAATAATCAATTCAGAGATGCAAAGTTGAATAAACGCTCGACGACGGTACTGTGTTGGTCCTAGGCTAGACCGTGCTAGAGACGCGATCCTAGAACACTAACAAAATCACAGTGCGACACGTAATCATGGGAGGAGCACACTCCGAATTTTTTTATCTCTTTTTTTCACTTTTTGTTGCACTTTTTTTTCCTCCTCAACAAATTTCTTACGAAAAAGTCTACAAATGGTCTAAAAACTGCCTAGCCAGAATTTTCCAGACTTAATTTTTTTTGAAACTGGAACTATTTTTCTTGTACGGGTGGCACTAATGTTGGGAAGTCCGACTTGGTCACAACTCGGAGGATGGCGTGATCTAGAAATTGAAAACAAACCAACAAATACTGGACTCGGACTAGGAGTGGTGGCGGAGATGAATCTGGTGGAAACTCGGACTTGTGGCGGATATATGTAGGGCGGTAGAACACAGACTGGTGGCGAATCTCTGATGGAGGCAGACTCGGATTATCGTGATGGTGGTGAATATGTGGTATATGGTAGCGGTGATGACTATGGTGGTATATGGCAGCGGTGATGACGATGGTGGGATATGGTAGCGGTGATGACGATGGTGGTATATGGCAGCGGTGATGATGATGGTGGTATATGGCAACGGTGATGATGATGATGCGACATCGGCGTGACAACTTGTGAATAGAAATCGAAACTCTAAAAGACTAGACACTAAGACCAGCAACTCGACACGATGATGCAACCGCAAATTCAACAAAGCAAAAGACTGAAAAGAATATGCAATGGCTCAGACTGGTTCGGATTGGATGAACTAACCCTAAATTTTTTTTGTGGCTTTTTCGTCGACTGTAGGTATGATAACAGACTCGATCTAAACTACGAAAAACTGTAAAATCTCACCGAGCAACCTGGAAATCTGATACTGCTTGATAGAGGCAAAGGTGTCCCGTCTTTGGATGAGAAGGTGATTATGGTTTCAGAGGAGTAGACTTTGATGACCCGACTACGTACGTGCGAGGACATCACGCCTTAGCAATTGTTAGACCAACTCCGAGAGGTTATTGACCACGCCCGAGCTCGATCAACCTGACCACGAGGGTCTATTTCCTGCGAGCAAACGAAGAACAAGCAAGAAACTGGGATTGCAATCTGGATATTGCGAATATAAGATGAAAGCTTTATTGATCAAGATGGGGTTCTGTGACGTCTTGGTCTGGTTGTTGAACACAAACAAAGTAAGCAAAGTTGTAGCTATGGCAAACTTTTAATCTAAACAAAACCCAAAGTCTAAACGGTGCCCTAAAGGCTGTATATATGGAGGAAGAGGGGGGAATTTTGTGGCCCTTGGTGGAGGGGTCCGAAACCAACCCTATCCCTTGTTTCCCCACACACACGGACTCTAAAAATAGCCTATACTTATGTATTTTGAAATCACATGGGCCTGGCCCAATAAAAAGGTGATGCAACACCTAGAATAGCCTCTGGACGAAATTTATGAAGTGTAATCCTGTATATTTTATCCAAGGTTTCATGCACTCATTATGGTGGCTTCAAAGTCCTGAAATCATCACTTGTAAGTCCGTTCTTGTTCCCCTTGCGCATGCCATCATCTCCATGCTTGGTCTTGCTCAAGAGTTCATCCCTCTTATCCATGGCAGGCCCTTCATTTGTATGCAAAACAAATGTATCCAATTTAGGCAGCATAATATTCTCATGAACATTATAATCATTACCAAGAAATTAAAGTACATGATAATTGAATTGGCGTGCGCGAGCTTTAGTAATTGGTCCAGTATATGTAGCAGTAGGGGCTTTGGGTGTACCAATAATATTGATGTCCTCATCATTTTTTGGTCGTTAGTTTGGTTGCTAGAATGCTTGCTAGTGTGAATGCTTATATGAATGCATTGTTTGATTATAATAGGTTTCCTTGGAGAGTGACGAATAGTTCTGTCAAGTTTTCTAAGAGCGATATAATCTTCATCAACTATACCAGGAAAGTTCAATTTACCATATTTTTCATACCTATGTTTTATTGCATTTAGTGTCACCTTTTCAACATCCTCCAGTAGTTATATTGATTTTGTAGTTGGGCAGAAGCATGAGGTAGGAACCCACACTTATGTTACTAAGCCCGATGAACATCATTTACGCTATTGCTACGCTATAGTAGATGGGGATTGGTATGAGTGTTCGTGAGAGGTCTGAGAAGGAGGACTCTACGTCAATGACGACAGCTTCAAGACCAGCAACTTCAAGGCCTTCATCCTCAAGAATACAATTCCTCAAGACTTCAAGACTCAAGACTAGAAATCAGTACACGCTACTGGGTGAAATTGGTTGCGAGGCACCCTGGAGTACCCAGTGGATGCCTAGTGAGCTGGAGTAGGCCAATACTCATGGGGAAAGTTCCACCCAGACTCAAAGAGATGGAAGAATACTTAATGCCCGAAAGTTTACTTGTGCAGCCACAAGTCATTATGGCCTCTTTGGCTTTGGTTGATCATTGTCGTGACTCTGACTGCTCCAGTGCTACGAGAGGTTGATTTATGGTAGGGTTGGATGGGCACTGGTAGTTGTTTGGGAAACTCCTTGAAAGACCATGTTTTAGTCATCCTGTTCTCAAACACCATGGAGTGCGAAAACATAAAAGGAGGGATCGAATCTTGTGGGTAAAGTGAACAAAACTCTACAGAGTATAACATAATCGATTAGCCGTGTCCCCAGTTACAAATAATTTGAGCCTCCAGAATTGGATCTATCTCGGAACTCTCACCACTGGACTACTAATTAATTGTTGGGAAACTAATAACTATGGGCTATGAGACATCGCTTGGTGGAACCATGTCATTTTAGATAACTCTATAGTCAAGACTCTTTATAATCCATTGTTGTAGGGAAAATAAAAAAACAACTTTTATGCACACACACAAAACTAAGACTTGGAGCTGCCACAACCATATTGCATATAGAATAGAGTTTTCATCTTCCTTCCATTGTGATCTTGTCGGTACATTCAATGTGTTGACCTACATGGTTGCAACTTATCATGTTGCAGATATTTCTACGAAGAGAAAGAGTTACGAAATAGGGTTACGGTCTACACTCAGCTTGTCATTGGTATTGATAGAACACCACACCCTTATGCTTTTGTTTCTCCTATGATATATATGGTATACTCTGGATCTATGGTATTTCTTTTACATGTGATGTTATGGTATTTCATCGAAGTATTGTGTGTGACAGTATACTCATCCAGGGATGGCACAGAAAGCACAGAGACCTGACTGTATTGGGTCGGGTCATTGTAGATTTATTAGAATACTCTATGTGCTTCACTTATATCTTTTGAGCTAGGTAGTTGCTCCAGTGCTCCACTTATATCTTTTAGAGCACGGCGGTGGTTATATTTTAAAGAAATATTTTTGAGAGTCTAATAAATAGTAATGGCAATATGCACATAGTTATTCAAGAGGGATATAATAAAAACTTTCATGTAGATCACTGAATATGATAATTTTGATTTCTTGCAATAGTTTTGCGATATTGAGATGGTAACATGTGGGAGGGACTAGTAAATAATTGTGGTTTAGTAAGAATATTGGTGTTAAGGTTTGTTATTTTATATTGAGTGTCTTCCTTTGCATGAGGGTCGGGGGCGTGCGATGGTTAACTCCTACCAACCTCCCCCTAGGGGCATGTGTAGTAGTAGTTTGCTTCGAGGGCTAATGAACTTCTGTGATAAGTGTAGCACCCAAGATGTGATTCTATCCCAATCACGTGATGAACTCATGATTGGGGCACAACAACATTTCGAGCACATAGCAAGATGGATATCATTACAACATACCATGTACTGAATAGATGAGAATTCAAGATAAAGGCTTACACTAGCCACAAGCTACAACATGAATACACCATTTCATCAATGCATAGAAATCACCATACAGAAGAGCAGGATCCAACTACGGATGAAATCAAACAAAAAAGAAGAACGACATCCACCCTGCTAGCCCAGGCTCCCCGACCTCGGAACCTATTTCCCTTGATCGAAGAAGCAGCAGAAGAAGAACTCCAAACAAGCAAGCACCACACTCGCATTAGATCATCGCATTACCTGTACCTGCAACTGTTATTGTAGTAATTTGTGAGCCACGAGGACTCAGCAATCCCATTACCATGGGTATCAAGACTAGCAAAGCTTAATGGGTATGGAAGGGGTAAAGTGGTGAGGTTGCAGCAAGCGACTAAGCAATGTATGGTGGCTAACTTACGAATACAAGAATGAGATGAGAAGCTACGCAAACGGGTGCAAACTAGTAATGATGAAGAAGTGATCCTAAACTACTTATGTTCAAATATAACCCCACCATGTTCTCTTCTCGAACTTACTCGAAAAGAGACCATCACGGTTACACACGCGATTGGGTATTTTAATTCGAATCTGGTGTCAAGTTATCTACAAACGGATATTAAAAACTCCCATCTGCCACATAACCGTGGGCACGACTTTCAAAAGATCAAACCCTGCAGGGGTGTCCCAACTTAGCCCATTACAAGCTCACGATCCGCGGAGACAATCCTCCATCGCAGGACATCCGGTCAGACTCGGGGTCCCGGTGCACAAGACATTTCGACAATGGTAAAACAAAACCAGCAAGACCTCCCGGTGTGCCGACAAATCCCGATATGAGCCGCACGTGTCTCGTTCTCAGGGTACAACGGATGAGACAAGCTACGAGTAAAACCAGCCCTCAAGTTTCTCCGAGGTGGCCCCGTAGGCTGCTCGGTTCAGACCAACACTCATAGGAGCACTGGCCCCGGGGGGGGGGGTTGATTAAGAAATACGAGGGGTTCAGAGAAAATCCCCTATTTAAGTTTTAGTTGTTATTAGGCAAATGGTAAAACCAAGGTTGGGCCTTGCTGGAAGAGTTTTATTCAAAGCAAACTGTCAATAGGGTCCCATACCCCTCACCGTGTTAGGGACGCAAAATCAAGGAACATGACACCAGTATGATGGAAACTAGGGCAGCAAGAGTGGAACAAAAAACCAGGCAAAAGGCCGAGCCTTCCACCCTTTACCAAGTATATAGATGCATTAATTAAATAAGAGATATTGTGATATCCCAAGATATCCATGTCCCAACATGGAACAACCTGTAACTGCACCTGCAACTAGCAACGCTATAAGAGGGGCTGAGCAAAGTGGTAACATAGACAAACAACGGTTTGCTAGGAAGGGTGAAAAAGGTTAGAGGCTGTCATGGCAATTTGGGAGGCTTGATAAACAAGTGGTAGGAAGCGCGACATAGTGATAACATTAAGAAAACTAGCATAGCAATGATAGTAGAGAGATCCAGGGTAACAGTCATCTTGCCTGAAATCCCTGTAGGAAGAAGAACGAGTCCATGAAGTAGACGAACGGGCGTAGTTGAACGAATCCTCACAATCGCAACGATACCGAGAACTATCGAGAAGTAGCACAACCGGAAAGAAGCAAACAACATGGTAAACAACAATCACATAAACATGACATGATGCACAACCAAGTATGATGCATGTCCAGTTTAATGATTCATGGCATGGCAAAGTGCAACAAACAACACTACAAATTAAGTGGAGCTCAATATGCAACGAGTTGCATATTGACGAAACGCCACGTTCAATTATTTAGTTCGCTCTTGTTTATGAACAAGACAAGATTAAATGTTGGTTAACATGGCAAGAGGTGAAGCATTACCTAGATAGGCAATTTAAATGAGGCCGGAAATAACAAACAACAATTCCGGATAGGCAATGTTGGTTAACATGTCATTTAGCAATTTTAGTGCAAACAACAATTTTAAACATTTTAAATGTTGTTATCATGATGCGGATGACATATGCAAGTTTATGAAAATGTTGACATGAGCATGTTATGAAGCATTTGTCACCGTGGTCAAAGGAAAGGGTGCCACAGCGACGAATTATCTGAAAATGATGCCACGGCAATATATCAGTTCTGGTAGCTCACGGAGATACTGATGCAAAAGGAAGTGGGCATGAGCGTGTCATGCAAGGATGGTGGGGTGATCCCGGATACGGGGTTCCCACGGGTCATTGGCATGGAAACGAGGAAAGCACAAGGAACAACTCGGGCATGGTGCAAACATAGGATACATCTCACACACAAATGCATTCGGCGATCGTCTCGTTGTTATACCTTCGAAGCATGAGTTTCGGAGCGGGTCGAGTTCGACAAAGGAAGTAGTGGTACACCGGCCATAGTGGAAGTAGTCATTCTCGCGACGGTAATGGAAGTAGTGGTTCACAGACGTCATGGAAGTAGTCGTTCACGGCGACGGTAGAGTTACTTGCGATCTTGGCGACAATAGTGGTACATCTCGTAGTGGAACTTGGTGCATCCAAAGTATTCGGGTGTAGTGGTACTCATTCCGTAGACGAACTTGATGGGATATGGTTGTCGTGGTACTTGACATTATCCGGGACGGTCTAGGTGTATCCGTGCAAAGAGGTACTGGCTATTTTGTGTAGTCGATCTTGTCGGTCTTGACAATCCAAAGTGAAGAAACCCTAGGGCCTCGGGTGGCAGCAGCAAGGAGGTGATGGAACAGAAGACTGAGGAAAGATGCAGCACTAGACTGCGCCTTGGCATGCTAAGGCTGCTGGTAGTCTGAGTGAGCAACGCATAGGAGGGCTCGAAGCGAAGCAGGGGTGACGGTGTGGAGCTGGACGACGGGGACTTGAAGCGGGCAAGGAGGCAGGGGCTCGGTGACTCGCGCATGCAGGGGAGCTTGGTGCGAGGCTTAGGTCTCTCATATCCCTTGCAGATGAGGGCGAGGCAGGAGGTCGGGCAAGGAGGAGCTCGGCCGGCTCAGTGGCGCGGCTGACTTCGAGCGCAGGGAAAGAGCACCTGGCGCTGGCTACGAGGACCAGCGTGCACAGGCACTCATGCAGAGGTGGCATGGGACTCTGGGATCCTGGTGGAGCTTGTCACAGCAGCGATCGCAGGCCGTCACGGCGGGATCAAGAAGCACGGGAGGAGGCCTCTAGGCGTTGGGGATGAGGCAGAGGAGGAAGGGGCGCGAGGGAGGAGATCGAGGGGAGATGGGGACCTAGCGAGGAGATGTGGCAGCGCTGGGAGGAGGGCGAAGGGGAGACGGGATCGATAGGAGTGGGGATCGATCGGGCTAGGGTTAGATGGTGCTCGAGCTGGGCTGCTGGATGGGCCTGTTGGAAATATGCCCTAGAGGCAATAATAAAATGGTTATTATTTTATTTCCTTGTTCATGATAATTGTCTATTGTTCATGCTATAATTGTATTAACTGGAAACCGTAATACATGTGTGAATACATAGACCACAACATGTCCCTAGTGAGCCTCTAGTTGGCTAGCTCATTGATCAATAGATGGTTATGGTTTCCTGACCATGGACATTGGATGTCATTGAGAACGGGATCACATCATTAGGAGAATGATGTGATGGACAAGACCCAATCCTAAGCATAGCACAAGATCGTGTAGTCCGTTTTGCTAGAGCTTTTCTAATGTCAAGTATTATTTCCTTAGACCATGAGATTGTGCAACTCCCGGATACTGTAGGAATGCTTTGGGTGTACCAAACGTCACAACGTAACTGGGTGGCTATGAAGGTGCACTACAGGTATCTCCGAAAGTGTCTATTGGGTTGGCACGAATCGAGACTGGATTTGTCACTCCGTATGACGGAGAGTTATCTCTGGGCCCACTCGGTAATGCATCATCATAATGAGCTCAATGTGAATAAGTAGTTAGTCATGGTGTCGGTGTCAAAACCGGCGGATCTCGGGTAGGGGGTCCCGAACTATGCGTCTAGGCGGATGGTAACAGGAGATGAGTGACACGATGTTTTTACCCAGGTTCGGGCCCTCTTAATGGAGGTAAAACCCTACGTCCTTCTTGATTAATATTGATGATGTGGGTTACAAGAGTAGATCTACCACGAGATCAAGGAGGCTAAACCCTAGAAGCTAGCCTATGGTATGATTGTTGTTTGTCCTATGGACTATAGCCATCCGGTTTATATAGACACCGGAGAGGGCTAGGGTTACACAAAGTCGGTTACAAAGGTAGGAGATCTACGTATCCGTATCGCCAAGCTTGCCTTCCACGCCAAGGAAAGTCCCATCCGGACACGGGAAAAAGTCTTCAATCTTCTATCTTCATAGTATTGGAGTCCGGCCGATGATGATAGTTCGGCTATCCGGACACCCCATAGTCTGAGACTCCCTCAGTAGCCCCCGAACCGGGCTTCAGCGACGACGAGTCCGGCGCGTATATTGTCTTCGGCGTCGTAAGGCGGGTTCTCCTTCAAACTTCATGTTCCCATCGAATAGTGTCCGGCTTCATTATAAAGTTTGCGCTCCTTGGCATCTACGCCCAATAATGGCCCTCTTCCATGTGTCGTACGAATGCGAAAGGCTGGGGTATTTTTACATTTTACCCCCTAACCGTGCGAATGAGCCGCCTATAAGAGAGGCGAGGATCTAGATCCAGCTTACACCATCCTCCATCCACAAGTTCTCATCGAAGCGCCTCTGACAAAAACCCAATCCATCATGGATAGTCGACGCGGCTCCTCCTCTCACGCTCCCGGCCCTAAGCCAGGAGATTGGGGGAGATGCTCAGTTCCACACAGCGAGCTAGTGGCGCTCCAAACCGAGGGATATCTTCCCCCAGCTTTCATGGTTCCGGTTCGAGCCGGACTAGCCACCTACAAATGTGGGAAGCCGGCGGAGAGCGCCCCCAATCCCTCCAAAGGAGAGCGGGTGTGCTTCGTCCCCTACTTAATAAGGGGACTCGGATTTCCTATACATCCATTTCTCCGGGGGCTCCTGGAGTTCTACGGACTCCAGCTTCATCATCTTACACCTGCCTCCATTTTGCACATCGCGGGTTTCGTAGCTCTGTGTGAGCTGTTCTTGGGCATTGAGCCCCATTTTGCGCGGTGGAAGAGGCTATTTTGCCTCGTACCCCGCTCTCACGAGGGGTCGATATATCAAGTGGGCGGAGCCAAAATATGGTGCATCGCCGGGACCGGATACCTGTCCGGGACCCCGAAGAAGGTGTCCAAAGACTGGCCTTCAGAGTGGTTTTATATGGAGGACGCTCCGCTGCCGGATCCAGTTCGAATCGGCCTTCCGGAGTTCAGCAACGCTCCACTGAAGAAATGCCTGAGTTGGCGCCCATGGAGCCATCAACGAGAAGATGATAGGAGCGTCCATTACTTGATGGGCCGGATACGGCTGCTAGCCCATTCCGAATTAACCATGATCGGAGTCATGGCCACATGCATTATGCGCGGGGTGCATCCGCTCCAATATAACGGCTACCCCATGTGGGACTTCAATGGAGATGATGATGCCACCCGTCACGGCCGCAAGGGACCTGGCTCGGCCGACGACCTGGTAAAGATCCTATACGGCTTGTACAAGGGGGAGAAGGAGGACTTCCTCCGCACGAATCCCCTGAACGGATTTTCCATGAACAACCCTCGGAGCTGGGTAAGCGGTCGCATGCATATCTGATCCGTGCCTTTAAAGGCAATTGTCTTATTGTATGATTTTGACACAGGAACTGCGTCGGGATGTGGAGGGCATAAAAAGCCCAGCTCCACAACCCGAGGATCCAGAAAGGTCCCTTGATCCGGCCTCCGAAGAGGATCCGGACTTAGCGGTGGAACTGATCGATGGGGTGTTCCACCAGCTCAGCATAGACAATGCTTTAGTCGCCATTACGGCTGACTACCCCGGTTTATTTCCGGCCTCCCAGGTGACTACGACCGAGGTCTTGACACCATCATTTGATCCGTGCTCAATTCTGACCATACCATACTGATGGTGCATCGCAGGAGGTGCCTTTAAGGCGGGAAGCCGAACCCGCGGTGGCCGACCAACAAGGGTCAGTTCGGCCCGGCAGGCGGAAGAGGAGTGCGACGCGAACTGAAACGTCGCCGCAACGGTACGGAGCACCGCTATTTTTAAGGGAAGGATTCCCAGGAGGTATATTAATGCTCATGACCTTTCCAGAAAGAGCGCTTGCCGGACAGTGTCCGGAGAGGTTGCCAATCAACCCTCCGCCAGCCATGGTCCAACGCATGGCCCGGGAGGGGAGGCGAATACAAGGCACGAGCCGGACGCTCCTTCGATGGAGAATGCCGATAGGCTGTCCGCCACCCGGTCTGAGGTGGAGAGCGCCATGAATCACAGGCGTCGCCGGACAGTTCTTCGTGACGCGTGTTTCTCCCTGGAGGCGTTAAATGCCTTTGATGCGGGAAACGCGCACCTCCGTGCCAGTCAAGATGGGTTAATCAGAGCCACAGAGCAGTATGTGAAAGACATACGTGTAAGTAATTTTAATAGTTATATATGCCAGTAGCCCCCGAGACTTAAAATAGTTAAAATAACTGATTTAAGGATCAATTCTATGCAGGATCTTACAGTGAAGAATACCCATCTGTCCCAGGAGCTCCAAGAGTGCAAGGCCCAACTTGAGGCCGCACTGGCCGCTACAGGGGGAGCCAAAGAGACCCCCGCTGGTAAGACGTACTTTGAGAAGATAATTAATTAACAAAGTGCGGCGTGAATCTGACAATAATATTGCAGAGGGCGCCGGACTAGATCCGGACAAGCAACAGCTACTGCGTCAGCTAAAGGCCGGCGAGAGGGAGCTTATGAAGGTGCAGCAGGAGAGAAACAAGCTCCAAGATGCCCACACCCAGCTAGGAGAAGAGCTGAAAGGTGTTCGGGCCCAGCTGTCTGGCTCCTTGAAGGAGAATCAGCGCTTCGTCGCGGCATTTATAGTAAGTGCTTGAGCAAATTCCTTTGAAAAGGAGAATTCGGCGAGGAAGTCGATTGACAGAAATATGTCTTTAGGTGTGCTCACAGGTCGCCCTGCGGAGGAAATGCCTGGGTCAACAGGTGACCAACTTCCCGAGCTGGTGCAATTGTTCGAACGTGTTCGGCAGGCGATGAGTGGCGTCGTTCAGGCTTTATGGCCATCCATCTCCCTAACCGAGGGCCTTGGTGCGCTTGCTGAGAAGCTTCAGGGAGCACGGCGACGCCTCCGTTTGTGGAAGATATCGGCCTGCCGTCAAGGCGCCAGGGAGGCCTGGGCCATGGTGAAGACGCGATACCCGAAGGCTGACCCAAACCACATGGCCGAGGTCGGACCTGCCGGGCCTGATGGGAAGGAGATCCCTGTGAGCTTGATGTACGGCCAAGTAGAACTGGCCGCGAAATATTCCCAACATGACTGTAAATTAGACAGACTGTTAGATGGGATTGAGGAGGAGTACAATCAGTCGGTTTGACGATGTAATTTGAAATGACATGTAAGATGCCTTCTAGCCGAATTGTAGATCGTTTGTCTTTGCAGACCGTTTCGCTTCAACCTCAGGACCCAACAATCTGGAGTGTGTCCGAATACCCCTACGGTTATAAAAGAACCGGGGCATGCATGGAGACAAGGCGTCGGGGTCATAATTGCTTTATCAGACAAGTGCCCAACTAGTTATGTTATATTACATGGTTAGTAAGAAACATCTTCCAGGGAGAATAGTTCCGTTAAGGGTTCCTTTCCCTGGGAGGCATGCCCTAAGGTGCAATGCCGGACTACGAAAATAGCAGAAAAAGCATCTGGGGGCAGATAAATAAGTAAGTAATAAATCATCTTTCAAGTCACTGACCGAATATTCTCTTAAGAATGCTAGCTTTCGGCTTCACCCAGTCTAAGGTACACATCCGGCTGACCCGGCAATAACAATCGCAGAGGTGCTCCCTTTACCTCCTAGCCGAACAATCGGGAACGTAGGGGTAAGCATAGGAGCCAGGCAACCCAGCTTGGCCAAAACTTAAGTCATATCGATGCATATAATGGTGAATAAAAGGTACATGCGGAAGTATGACACATGTATTGGGCGTGAAGCCCATATTAATAAGCTTCTGGTAAAGAAGCCCCCAGGTATAATGAGTGCTAGGAGCACATCAAGTGTGTGCGAACAAAGTGCAAATCAGCCTATAAAAGGTATTGAGAAAAAAAAAGGTGGGAAGAAGGAGGGGGACAAGAGACAGTAAAAAATATAAAAAGGTGGACGGGGGAGTGAGACGAACTCTGAGTCCGGTGTTTAGGCGTAGAATCTTCGGAGACGGGCTGCGTTCCATGGGTTCGGCTCGAGTCGGTTGTCAATGCTTTACGTAGACGGTATTCTCCGCCGGTCAGGACTTGGTCGATGATGAAGGGACCTTCCCACTTGGGCTTAAGTTTGTCCTTTTGCTTGTCCAGCAGGCGTAGAACGAGTTCGCCTACATTGTAAGTTTTGGCCCGTACTTCTCTGCTTTAATATCTTCGAGCCTGCTGCTGATAAAATGCGGAACGAGCCTTTGCCACGTCCCGCTCCTCCTCTAAGGCGTCCAAACTGTCCTGCCGATCCAACTCGGCTTCTCTTTCTTCGTACATGCACACACGAGGTGAGTCATGAATTATATCGCAGGGCGGAACTGCCTCTGCGCCGTATACCATGAAAAATGGTGTGAATCTAGTAGTTTGGTTTGGCGAGGTCCGCAGCCCCCAGAGTACGGAGTCGAGCTCCTCTACCCAGTGCGTGTTAGATTCCTTGAGGGACCGCACTAGTCTGGTTTTGATGCCACTCATGATTAGGCCATTTGCTCGCTCGACTTGACCATTAGTTTGGGGGTGATACACTGAAGCATAATCGAGCTTGACGCCCATGTTTTTGCACCAGAGTTTAACCTCGTCGGCCGTGAAGTTCATGCCGTTATCAGTGATGATCCTGTGGGGGATTCCAAAACGGTGTACTACCCCGGATATGAAGTCTATCACCGGTCCGGATTCTGCCGTTTTAACCGGCTTGGCCTCAATCCATTTGGTGAATTTGTCCACCATGACCAATAAGTATTTGTGCTTGTGGGTTCCCCCTTTAAGGGATCCAACTATGTCAAGCCCCCAGACCGTGAACGGGTATAGTTTTGAGGGCGGTGGGTGGCATATGGATCTGATTAGCAAAGAGCTGGCAACCGACGCATCGTTGGACTAAGTCCTGAGCATCTGCCCGGGCTGTCGGCCAATAAAATCCTGTAGGGAAGGCCTTGCCTACAAGGGCCCGGGCTGCAGCGTGGTGCCCGTCGAGTCCGGCGTGAATTTCAGCCAGGAGATTCCGCCCCTCCTCTTCGGAGATACACCTTTGAAGGACTCCGGTTGTGCTTTTCTTATAAAGTTCTCCCTCATGGACCTTGTAGGCTTTAGATCGCCGAACTATGCAGCGGGCCTCATTTTGGTCTTCGGGAAGTTCCTGCCGAATTAAGTAGGCTAGGAATGGTTCTATCCACGGGGCAATTACTGCCATTATTTCGTGAGCTGAAGGTGTTATTTCAATGGCTGAGCCATCGATTGTGTCAGAATGGTCCTAGTTAGGTGATGCAGCTGGCTCCGGATTGTTATTTCCGGACTCCTCTTCCCATAACACGGATGGCTTAAAGAGCCGTTCCAGGAAGATGTTTGGAGGGACGGCGTCTCGTTTCGCGCCGATGCGCGCTAACACGTCTGCTGCCTGGTTATTATCCCGGGCTACATGGTGGAATTCGAGTCCTTCGAACCGAGCTGACATGTTTAGGTAGGCGTTGCGGTAAGCTGCCATTTTTGGATCTTTGGCATCGAAGTCTCCATTTACTTGGGATATTGCGAGGTTTGAATCCCCGCACACCTCTAGGCGTTGAATGCCCATGGAGATTGCCATCCGGAGGCCATGCAGAAGGGCCTCGTATTCGGCTGCGTTGTTGGAGTCCATGTACATTATTTGAAGTATGTATTGGATTGTGTCTCCAGTTGGGGACGTCAGGACGACGCCAGCCCCCAAGCCAGCCAACATTTTGGATCCGTTGAAATGCATGATCCAATTGGAGTATGCGCCATACTCTTTAGGGAGTTCGGCTTCGGTCCATTCGGCGACGAAGTCAGCCAGAACCAGCGACTTTATCGCTCGCCGTGGTTTATAGGTTATGTCAAATGGTAAGAGCTCAATAGCCCATTTTGCAATCCTGCCCGTTGCGTCGCGATTGTTTATAATATCGTTGAGAGGTACTTCGGAGGCCACCGTTATGGAACACTCTTAAAAGTAGTGTCGCAGCTTCCGGGATGCCATGAACACCGCATACGCTATCTTTTGATAATGTGGGTACTGGGACTTGCATGGAGTTAGAACAGTGGATACGTAGTACACTAGTTTTTGAAGAGGGAATCTGTGCCCTTCTGTCTCTCGCTCGACGACGAGTACCGCGCTGACTACTTGATGTGTTGCTGCGATATATAATAACATAGGTTCGCCCAGGTTGGGTGCGGCCAGGACCGGATTTTTTTCCAGTGTGGCCTTTATTTCTTCGAGTCCGGCTGTGGCAGCATCCGTCCATTCAAAATGTTCGGTGCGCCGGAGGAGGCGGTAGAGGGGCAGAGCCTTTTCTCCCAAACGGGAGATGAAGCGACTTAAGGCCGCTACGCATCCGGTTAGTTTTTGTATTTGCTTGAGGTCCTTTGGAATATCCAATTGTGACAGAGCTCGGATTTTGCCGGGTTTGCTTCAATTCCTCTACCGGATACGATGAAGCCCAAGAGCTTTCCGGCTGGTACGCCAAAGACGCATTTTTCCGGATTGAGCTTAATGTCATATGCTCGGAGGTTGTCGAATGTCACCCTCAAGTCTTCTACTAGAGTTTCAACGTGTTTGGTCTTGACGACCACATCGTCTACGTATGCCTCTACTGTTTTGCCTATCTGGGTAGCCAGACATGTTTGAATCATGCGTTGAGATGTTGCACCGGCGTTTTTGAGTCCGAAGGGCATTGTGTTGAAGCAGAATGGCCCATATGGAGTAATGAATGCCGTTGCGGCCTGGTCTTTCTCCTCCAAATTGATCTGATGGTATCCGGAGTATGCGTCGAGGAAGCATAATGAATCGTGCCCTGCGGTAGCATCGATGATTTGGTCGATGCGAGGGAGGGGGAAAGGGTCCTTTGGACAGGCCTTGTTAAGGTCTTTAAAATCGACGCAGAGGCGCCAGGATTTGTCCTTTTTTTGTACCATTACTAGATTGGCTAGCCAGTCCGGATGTTTTATATCTCTGACGAATCCGGCTTCTAAGAGTTTGGCTAGCTCCTCTCCCATTGCCTGTCTTTTGGGTTCGGAAAATCGTCGAAGAGCTTGTTTGACCGGCTTGAATCCTTTTAGGATGTTTAGGCTGTGCTCTGCCAGCCTGCGTGGGATTCCTGGCATGTCTGAAGGGTGCCAGGCAAAAATGTCCCAATTTTCCCGAAGGAATTCTCGTAGTGCGGCTTCGACATCAGGACTTAATTGTGCCCCAATGGAGGCCGTCTTTGTGGGGTCCGTTGGATGGACCTGAAATTTGACTATTTCGTCTGCTGGTTTAAAAGAGGTGGACTTGGACCGCTTATCTAGTATCACATCGTCCCTATCCACCGTGGAGCGCAGTGTAGTTAGTTCCTCTGCCGCTAGGGCTTCGGACAATGCCTCTAGAGCCAGTGCGGCTGTCTTATTTTCAGCGCGGAGTGCTGTATCTGGATCACTGGCAAGAGTGATTATCCCATTGGGTCCGGGCATTTTGAGCTTCATGTACCCATAGTGGGGTATAGCTTGGAAGATTGTGAATGCCTCTTGCCCTAACAAAGCGTGATATCCGCTACCGAATGGGGCCACTTGGAACGTGACCTCCTCGGACCTGTAATTGTCCGGTGAGCCGAACACTACATCTAGTGTGATTTTTCCTGTGCAGCGTACTTCTCGACTAGGGATTATCCCTCTGAAGGTTGTGCTACTTCGCTTGATGCGGCTCCAGTCAATATCCATTTTTTGAAGGGTTTCCTCGTAGATGAGGTTTAATCCGCTGCCGCCATCCATGAGTACCTTGGTAAGGCGAAAGCCGTCCACTATCGGACTGAGGACCAATGCGGCTGGTGCTCTAGCTGTTCAGAATTTAGGTTCGTCGCTGGCGTTGAAGGTGATAGCCGTGTCACTCCATGGATTTGCTGTTGCTACTTGGTAGACTTTGGCGAGGCCGCGGATTGTTCGTTTTCGCATGTTATTTGATGCGAAAGTCCCGAAGACTGTTAATACCATACCGGTACTGCTGGGCTGTTTGCCCGGGGCTAAAAAGCCTTCGCCACTTTTGGCCACCTGCCGTAGTATCCGACATGCTCGAAGGCTGTGTGTTGGAGTGGCGCCCTCCATACTGTGGATTTTGCAGGGTCCGTTGAGCCAGCACTCCAGTACGGTTCCATGCCCTTTAGGGGGTTTTTGCTTTTTGGTTTTTAACCCAGGTGCTTGAGTATGGCGCACCCTTTTACTTCGGACTAGGGTTGTAGTCAAGGCCGGACTGTCCCAAAACCTAGTTTCGATGTTCCTGGCACTCTCCACCGCACAGTATTTTTGTACGATGGTCGCTAGGTCGACGAAGCGTGTGACTTCGCGACGACTTATGGCGTTCATGATTCCCTTGTCCGTGCAATTGTTGTAGAAAATTGAAATCGTGCTTTCTTCGCAGCAGTCCTTTATCCTGTTCATAACCAGGAGGAATCTGGCCTAGTAATGATGTACTGTTTCATCAGGCTCTTGCCGTATTCGAGAGAGATCGCTTATGTTTGGGTGGGCGGGTGGAATCAAGTTCGGAACCCCGCCCGATCTGAGGCTCAAAGGCCAAGAAGTTTCCGGATTTGGAAGCTTGACTTGCTGGATGCTTTCCAACGAATCTAGCCGATGCCTGACTCTAAATTCAGTATTTGATTAGCGTTCGTCCCTCCGCAGGAATCCGGCTTGGAGGGATCGGGAATTAGTTGGTTTTCAACGTAGAAGAAGGGTTGCCGCATTGTCCCTTACCACGACAACATGGTGGGTAGCCTGAGGAGAGTTAATCTCTCTCAGATCGGTTTTAAGCCCAATCTGATCCTGGTATGTAGCGACTCCCAGGGCGGGATGCGATCCAAGAGCTCGTTTACATAGGAGAGCTCAATCGGATCTAACTGCTCGGCGAATTCCGAGCTGACGTGAAGATCGCTTTTGATGACCTGAGAGGTCATCGTCGGAGCGGTGGCCGAATAGGCGGTCATAGGAAAACCACCTAGCCGGACAGTTTGGCCGGCGGCCAAAGCTCCCTTGACGACGACGCCATCTTTAAAGACGGGAAAAGGCATCCTTCCTGATCGCGACGGCATAGAGGAACTCTCAATGAAAGCACCAATGTCGGTGTCAAAACCGGCGGATCTCGGGTAGGGGGTCCCGAACTGTGCGTCTAGGCGGATGGTAACAGGAGACGAGGGACACGATGTTTTTACCCAGGTTCAGGCCCTCTTGATGGAGGTAAAACCCTACGTCTTGCTTGATTAATATTGATGATGTGGGTTACAAGAGTAGATCAACCACGAGATCAAGGAGGCTAAACCCTAGAAGCTAGCCTATGGTATGATTGTTGTTCGTCCTATGGACTACAGCCATCCGGTTTATATAGACACCGGAGAGGGCTAGGGTTACACAAAGTCGGTTACAAAGGTAGGAGATCTACGTATCCGTATCGCCAAGCTTGCCTTCCACGCCAAGGAAAGTCCCATCCGGACACGGGACGAAGTCTTCAATCTTCTATCTTCATAGTCTTGGAGTCCGGCCGATGATGATAGTTCGGCTATCCGGACACCCCCTAGTCCGGGACTCCCTCACATGGGATCATGCATTATGGAACGAGTAACGTGACCTGCCGGTAACGAGATTGAACGAGGTATTCGGATATCGACGATCGAATCTCGGGCAAGTAACATACCGATTGACAAAGGGAATTGTATACGAGATTGATTGAATCCCCGACATCGTGGTTCATCCGATGAGATCATCGTGGAACATGTGGGAGCCAATATGGGTATCCAGATCCCGCTGTTGGTTATTGGCTGGAGAACGTCTCGGTCATGTCTGCATGGTTCCCGAACCCGAAGGGTCTACACACTTAAGGTTCGGTGACGCTAGAGTTGTGATGGGAAATAGTATGTGGTTATCGAAGGTTGTTTGGAGACCCGGATGAGATCCCAGACATGACGAGGAGCTCCGGAATGGTCCGGAGGTGAAGATCGGTATATTGGACGAAGGGTATTGGAGTCCGGAATTGTTCCGGGGGTACCAGGTGATGACCAGCGTGTCCGAAATGGGTTTCGGAGGCCCCGCCAAGCATTGGGGGGGGGGGCTTATGGGCCAAGGGGAGGGGGCACATCAGCCGGGGCTGAGCGCCCCTCCCACCCCATCTCACGTAACCAGGAGATGTGGGGGCGCCACCGCTAGGGCAGCCGCCCCTCCCGGCTTGGGGGGCAAGTTTCCTAGGGGTGGGGGCGCCCAAACCCATCTAGGGTTTCCCCTGTGGCCGCCGCCCCTCCCCTAGGGAACCCTAGGGTGCCTCCCCGTCCTCCTTTTCCCCTATATATAGTGAGGGGGTGGGAGGGTAGCTACAACGCTTCCCTTGGCGCAGCCCCTCCCTCCTCCAACTCTTCCTCCTCCTCCGTAGTGCTTGGCGAAGCCCTACTGGAGAACCACGAGCTCCATCACCACCATGCCATCGTGCTGTCGGAGTTCTCCCTCAACTTATCCTCTCCCCTTGCTGGATCAAGAAGGAGGAGACGTCCCCGGGCTGTACGTGTGTTGAACACGGAGGCACCGTTGTTCAGTGCTTAGATCGGAATCAACCGCGATCTGAATCGCTATGAGTACGACTCCTTCATCCGCGTTCTTGCAACGCTTCCGCTTAGCGATCTTCAAAGGTATGAAGATGCTCATCCTCCCCCTCTCTTGTTGCTAGAATCTCCATAGATTAATCTTGGTGATGCGTAGAAAATTTTGAATTATTGCTACGTTCCCCAACAGTGGCATCATGAGCTAGGTCTATTGCGTAGATTCTATGCACGAGTAGAACACAAAGTAGTTGTGGGCGATGATTTGTTCAATATGCTTACCGTTACTAGTCCTATCTTGTTTCTACGTTATTGTGGGATGAAGCAGCCCGGACCGACCTTACACATACACTTACGTGAGACAGGTTCCACCGACTGACATGCACTTGTTGCATAAGGTGGCTAGCGGGTGCCAGTCTCTCCCATTTTAGTCGGATCGGATTCGATTAAAAGGGTCCTTATGAAGGGTAAATAGCAATTGTCATATAACATTGTGGTTTTGGCGTAGGTAAGAAATGTTCTTGCTAGAAACCTATATCAGCCACGTAAAAACTTGCAACAACAATTAGAGGACGTCTAACTTGTTTTTGCAGCATATGCCGTGTGATGTGATATGGCCAAAAAGGATGTGATGAATGAAATATATGTGTTGTATGAGATTGATCATATTCTTGTAATAGGAATCACGACTTGCATGTTGATGAGTATGACAACCGGCAGGAGCCATAGGAGTTGTCTTTATTTATTGTATGACCTGCGTGTCACTGAATAACGCCATGTAATTACTTTACTTCATTGCTAAACCTTTAGCCATAGTAGTAGAAGTAATAGTTGGCAAGACAACTTCATGGAGACACGATGATGGAGATCATGATGATGGAGATCATGGTGTCATGCCGGTGACGATGATGATCATGGAGCCCCGAAGATGGAGATCAAAAGGAGCAAAATGATATTGGCCATATCATGTCACTATTTGATTGCATGTGATGTTTATCATGTTTATGCATCTTATTTGCTTAGAACGACGGTAGTAAATAAGATGATCCCTCGTAATAATTTCAAGAAAGTGTTCCCCCTAACTATGCACCATTGCGAAAGATCGTTGCTTCGAAGCACCACGTGATGATCAGGTGTGATAGATTCTAATGTTCACATACAACGGGTGCAAGCCAGATTTGCACACACGAAACACTTAGGTTGAATTGACGAGCCTAGCATGTACAGACATGGCCTCGGAACACAAGACACCAAAAGGTCGAACATGAGTCATATAGTAGATACGATCAACATGAAGATGTTCACCGATGATGACTAGTCCGTCTCACATGGTGATCGGACAGGGCCTAGTTGACTCGGATCATGTATCACTTAGATGACTAGAGGGATGTCTATCTGAGTGGGAGTTCATCAAATAATTTGATTAGATGAACTTAATTATCCTGAACATAGTCAAAAGGTCTTTGCAAATTATGTCGTAGCTCGTGTTTCAGTTCTACTGTTTTAGATATGTGCCTAGAGAAAATTTAGTTGAAAGTTGATAGTAGCAAATATGCGGACTGGGTCCGTAAACTGAGGGTTGTCCTCATTGCTACGCAGAAGGCTTATGTCCTTAATGCACTGCTCGGTGTGCTGAACCTCGAACGTCGTCTGTGGATGTTGCGAACATCTGACATACACGTTTTGATGACTACGTGATAGTTCAGTAATGTTAAATGGTTTAGAATTGAGGCGCCAAAGATGTTCTTTTGAAACGTCGCGGAACATATGAGATGTTCCAAGGGCTGAAATTGGGATTTCCAGCTCGTGCTCACGCCAAGAGGTATAAGACCTCTGACAAGTTTCTTAGCCTACAAACTAAGGGAGAAAAGCTCAATCTTTGAGCATGTGCTCAGATTGTCTGGGTACTACAATCACTTGAATCGAGTGGGAGTTAATCTTCCAGATGAGATAGTGATGTTTCTCCAAAGTCATTGCCACCAAGCTACTAGAGCTTCGTGATGAACTATAACATATCAGGGATAGATATGATGATCCTTTAGCTATTCGCGATGTTTGACACCGTGAAAGTAGAAATCAAGAAGGAGCATCAATTGTTGATGGTTAGTGAAACCACTAGTTTCAAAGAGGGCAAGGGAAAGAAGGGATACTTCATGAAACGGCAAATCAGTTGCTTCTCTAGTGAAGAAACCCAAGGTTGAACCCAAACCCGAGACTAAGTGCTTTTGTAATAAGGGGAACAGTCACTGGAGCAGAATTACCCTAGATACTTGGTAGATAAGAAGGCAGGCAAGGTCGACAGAAGTATATTGGATATACATTATATTAATGTGTACTCTACTAGTACTCCTAGTAGCACCATGGTAATAGATATCGGTTCGGTTGCTAAGTGTTAGTAACTCAAAATAAATGGCTATGGAATAAACGGATACTAGCTAAAGGCGAGGTGACAATATGTGTTGGAAGTATTTCCAAGGTTGATGTGATCAAACATCGCACGCTACCTCTACCATCGGGATCGGTGTTAAACCTAAATAATTGTTATTTGGTGTTTGCGTTGAGCATAGACATGATTGGATTATGTCTATCGCAAGACGATTATTCATTTAAGGAGAATAATGGTTACTCTGTTTATTTGAATAATACCTTCAATGGTCTTGCACCTAAAATGAATGGTTGATTGAATCTCGATCGTAGTGATACACATGTTCATGCCAAAAGATATAAGATAGTAATGATAGTACCACATACTTGTGGCACTGCCTTTTGAGTCATACTGGTATAAAACGCATGAAGAAGCTCCATGTTGATGGATCTTTGGACTCACTCGTTTTAGAAAAGTTTGAGACATGCGAACCATGTCTATTGGTATGTACGCATGAAGAAACTCCATGCAGATGGATCGTTTGGACTCACTTGATTTTGAATCACTTGAGACATGCAAATCATACCACATGGGCAAGATGACTGAAAAGCCTCGTTTTTTTAGTAACATGGAACAAGAGAGCAACTTGTTGGAAGTAATACATTTTGATGTGCGCAATCCAATCAATGTTGAGGCACGTAGTGAATATCGTTATGCTCTTACTTCACAGATGATTTGAGTAGATGCTGAGTATATTTACTTGATGAAACACAAGTCTGAATTATTGAAAGGTTCAAGTAATTTCAGAGTGAAGTTGAAGATCTTCGTGACAAGAGGATAAAATATCTATGATATGATCATAGAGATGAATATCTGAGTTACGAGTTTGGCACACAATTAAGACATTGTTGAAATTGTTTCACAACTAACACCGCCTGGAACACCATAGTGTGATGGTGTGTCCGAACATCATAGATGCACCCTATTGGATATGGGGCATACCATGATGTCTCTTATCGAATTACCACTATCGTTTATGGATTAGGCATTAGAGACAACCGCATTCACCTTAATAGGGCGCCACGTAATTCCATTGAGATGACATCGTATGAACTATGGTTTAGAGAAACCTAAGTTGTCGTTTCTTAAAAGTTTGGGGCTGCGACGCTTATGTGAAAAGGTTTCAGCCAGATGAGCTCGAACCCAAAGTGGATAAATGCATCTTCGTAGGACACCCAAAAACAATTGGGTATACCTCCTAATTCAGATCCATAAGCAAAAGTGATTGTTTCTAGAAAAGGGTCCTTTCTTGAGGAAAGTTTCTCTCGAAAGAATTGAGTGGGAGGATGGTGGAGACTTGATAAGGTTATTGAACCATCACTTCAACCAGTGTGTAGTAGGGCACAGGAAGTTGTTCCTATGGCGCCTACACCAATTGAAGTGGAAGCTGATGATAGTGATCATGAAACTTTGGATCAAGTCACTACCAAACCTCGTAGGTTGACAAGGATGCGTACTACTTCAAAGTGGTACGGTAATCCTGTCTTTGAGGTCATGTTGCTAGACAACAATGAACCTACGAGCTGTGGAGAAGCGATGGTGGGCCCGGATTCCGACAAATGGCTAGAGGCCATAAAATCCGAGAGAGGATCCATGTATGAAAACAAAGTGTAGAATTTGGAAGAACTACTCGATGGTCGTAAGGCTATTGAGTACAGATGGATTTTAAAAGGAAGACAGACAATGATGGTAAGTGTCACCATTAAGAAAGCTCGACTTATCGCTAAGATGTTTTCCGACAAGTTCAAGGAGTTGACTACGATGAGACTTTCTCACTCATAGCGATGCTAAGAGTATGTTGGAATTATATTAGCAGTTACTGCATTATTTATGAAATCTTGCAGATAGGATGTCAAAACATTGTTTCCTTGACGATTTTCTTGAGGAAAGGTTGTATGTGATACAACCAGAAGGTTTTGTCAATCCTGAAAGATGCTAACAAGTATGCAAAGCTCCAGTAATCCTTCTAAGGATTGGAGTAAGCATCTCGTAGTTGGAATATATGCTTTGATGAGATGATCAAAGATTTTGGGTTTATACAAAGTTTATGAGAAACTTGTATTTCAAAGGAAGTGAGTGGGAGCACTATAGAATTTCTGATGAGTATATGTTGTTAACATATTGTTGATTAGAAATGATGTAGAATTTCTAGAAAGCATATAGGGTTATTTGAAAAGTGTTTTTTAATGGAAACCCTGGATTAAGCTACTTGAACATTGAGCATCAAGATCTATAAGGATAGATCTGAATGCTTAATAGTACTTTCAAATGAAAACATACCGTGACAAGATTCTGAAGGAGTTCAAAATAGATTGGCAAAGAAGGAGTTCTTATCTGTGTTATAAGGTGTGAGTATTGAGTAAGACTCAAGTCCTGACCATGGCAGAAAAGAGAGAAAGGACGAAGGTCGTCCCCTATGCTTTAGACGTAGGCTCTACAGTATGCTATGCTGTGTACCGCACCTGAAGTGTGCCTTGCCATGAGTCAGTCAAGGGGTACAAGAGTGATCCAGGAATGGATCACAGGACAGCGGTCAAACTTATCCTTAGTAACTGGTGGACTAAGGAATTTCCTCGATTATGGAGGTGGTAAAAGAGTTCGTCGTAAAGGGTTACATCGATGCAAACTTTGATACTAATCTGGATGACTATGAGTAGTAAACCAGATTCATATAGTAGAATAGTTATTTGGAATAGCTCCAAATAGCGCGTGGTAGCTGCATCTACAAGATGACATAGAGATTTGTAAAGCACACACGGATCTGAAAGGTTCAGACCCGTTGACTAATAACCTCCCTCACAAGCGAGTTATGATCAAACCCCATGGGTGTTGGATTCATTACAATCACATGGTGATGTGAAATAGATTACTGACTCTAGTGCAAGTGGGAGACTGTTGGAAATATGCCCTAGAGGCAATAATAAAATGGTTATTATTGTATTTCCTTGTTCATGATAATTGTCTATTGTTCATGCTATAATTGTATTAACTGGAAAACGTAATACATGTGTGAATACATAGACCACAACATGTCCCTAGTGAGCCTCTAGTTGGCTAGCTCGTTGATCAATAGATGGTTATGGTTTCCTGACCATGGACATTGGATGCCATTGATAACAGGATCACATCATTAGGAGAATGATGTGATGGACAAGAACCAATCCTAAGCATAGCACAAGATCGTGTAGTTCGTTTTGCTAGAGCTTTTCTAATGTCAAGTATAATTTCCTTAGACCATGAGATTTTGCAACTCCCGGATACCGTAGGAATTCTTTGGGTGTACTAAACGTCACAACATAACTGGGTGGCTATAAAGGTGCACTACAGGTATCTCTGAAAGTGTCTGTTGGGTTGGCACGAATCGAGACTGGGATTTGTCACTCCGTATGACGGAGAGGTATCTCTGGGCCCACTCGGTAATGCATCATCATAATGAGCTCAATGTGACTAAGTAGTTATACAGGGATCATGCATTATGTAATGAGTAAAGTGACTTGCCGGTAACGAGATTGAATGAGGTATTGGGATACCGACGATCGAATCTCGGGCAAGTAACATACTAATTGACAAAGGGAATTGTATACGAGATTGATTGAATCCCCGATATCGTGGTTCATCCGATGAGATCATCGTGGAACATGTGGGAGCCAACATGGGTATCCAAATCCCGCTGTTGGTTATTGGCTGGAGAACGTCTCGGTCATGTCTGCATGGTTCCCGAACCCGTAGGGTCTACACACTTAAGGTTTGGTGACGCTAGAGTTGTTATGGGAAATAGTATGTGGTTAGCTAAGGTTGTTTGGAGTCCCGGATGAGATCCCAGACATGACGAGGAGCTCCGAAATGGTCCGGAGGTGAAGATTGGTATACTGGACGAAGGGTATTGGAGTCCGGAATTGTTCCGGGGGGTACCAGGTGATGACCAGCGTGTCTGAAAGGGGTTTCGGAGGCCCCGACAAGCGTTGGGGAGCCTTATGGGCCAAGGGGAGGGGGCACATCAGCCCACTAAGGGGCTGAGCGCCCCTCCCACCCCATCTCACGTAACCAGGAGAGGTGGGGGCGCCACCCCTAGGGCAGCCGCCCCTCCCGGCTTGGGGGGCAAGTTTCCTAGGGGGTGGGGGCCCCCAAACCCATCTAAGGTTTCCCTCTGGCCGCCGCCCCTCCCCTAGGGAACCCTAGGGCGCCTCCCCCTCCTCCCTTTCCCCTATATATAGTGAGGGGGTGGGAGGGCAGCTACAACCCTTCCCTTGGTGCAGCCCCTCCCTCCTCCAACTCTTCCTCCTCCTCCGTAGTGCTTGGCGAAGCCCTACCGGAGAACCACGAGCTCCATCACCACCATGCCGTCGTGCTGTCGGAGTTCTCCCTCAACTTCTCCTCTCCCCTTGATGGATCAAGAAGGAGGAGACTTCCCCAGGCTGTACGTGTGTTGAAAGTGGAGGCGCTGTTGTTCGGTGCTTAGATCGGAATCAACCGCGATCTGAATCGCTACGAGTACGACTCCTTCATCCGCGTTCTTGCAACGCTTCCGCTTAGCGATCTTAAAAGGCATGAAGATGCTCATCCACCCCCCTCTCTTGTTGCTAGAATCTCCATAGATTGATCGTGGTGATGCGTAGAAAATTTTGAATTATTGCTACGTTCCCCAATAGGGCCTAGGGAGGCCGACCTGGGTTGGCTGCGGGAATCATTGGGCCAGGGAGGCCGACCCAACAGAGAAGGAAACGGCCAGAGGCCTGGTCGTCTAGTTAAATGGAAGATATAAAAAAATATTTCCCTTTCCCCTAAAAGAAAAGAAAAGTGAGGCCAAAGGATTTATTTGGAGATCCAAATAAATACAAATTAAGCCAAGGTTTGGCAAATGAAGTCACTGGAATATATCAAGGCTCCACAAGAAGAATTGGAGTCAAAAGGGGAATAGAGCAAGGATGTGAATATTCAGAAACGAAAGAAACTATAAAATGCAAGTGGGTTGTGGTTAGTCCCAAATAAATGGAATATTTATTATAGCTCCCAAAATATTGGGAGGATATGTTATAAAGAGAAATCACCATGTGAATTCCCTCGATTTAAATAGATCAACGATCTATGCAATTTATTTAGCTGAGTTTTAAAAAGGGTTGCAAAAATTAAATGACATGATGGCATGATGACATGATGCAATGCAACAAGCAAATAAAACACACGACGATCATGAAATATATGGAAGGCGCCTGGAGCGTCGATCTCGGGTCGTCACAACTCTCCCCCACTTACAAGAGATCTCGCCCCGAGATCTAGGGATGGCACCAGAGAGAAACGGGAGAGAAAGAGGTACAACAAACTTGCTTCTTTCACAAACGAGTGAAACCGTGAACCTTGAGAGGTTGGACAACTTGAAAGAAAGAATACAACAGAGATTAAAGTGATTGAAAAGCTTCGTTACAAAAGAGGAAGAAGGAACATTATGAGAACCTTGTTGGTTGAAAGACATGAAACAAGAGCTCAGGGAACAAATAGATTTTGAACCCACTTTGGTTGAAGATAAGCAAGGAAAGAAGAATTTGGCAGCACTGTGAGTGAAAATAGGGGCAAGACTTGATAAGATAAAGGAACTTGAAGAGATGACACAACACCCCGATTAAATTGATAAGCATGGAAAAGAACATGATCTTGATATGATAAGATGATTGTTCGAAGAGAGCAATATCACAAAGCCTCCGAAAAGAATAATGGAGTGAAAAGAACAAAGAAGATCAACACCATCTACTAGAAATGAATTTGAAAACATCCTTACGAAGAAGGGTTGAGCGGAGTTGTTGAAGAATCACCAATCAAATGATACACTCCTCGTGAACTTATGAAACATCTCAAAACTATAGGTGAAATCCTGCCACTAACGGAATCAATTGACTCATTGAGATCAAGGAAAAGATGAAAATCTTCTTCCACTTAGAAGGATATGGAGAAAGCTTGGATCATTGATAAGTACCACAAATAGCAACATCCACAAGATAACCTCCAACGAAGCAACTATGATGGGTTGAAACAACTCATGATCGAAGAGAAAATGATGGTTTGAAAATATCTCATTCTTGACAACTTGTGAATCATGAAACATGAGGATAAATTGTCAAGGATGACAAAACACCATCTCAAAAGATAAGATAGAAGGAATTGCACTTCGGAATGCAAGATGAAGAATGCTTGAACTCCTCCAACAAGAATCTTGAAGGACACTTCGAGAATGAATTAAATCCTTGATGAACCACCATGTATAGCCTCCATGAAGAGCTCTGGTAAAAAGAGAATGATAGAAAGAAAAGAGAAGATGAAAGAACAAGGTGAAACCTTGCAATGATTTAGATGGAGCTTCGCGACAAGACATCCAACAAAACTTTGAACTACGGAAAAGAAAGATGAGCAACTTGAATCGAGATTTGATACCCCGAGTGAACTCCGAAAAGAATTGAATCACCTTGAGGAAACAAGAATAAGATTTATTGTATGTTTATCCTTCATCAACTTAAATTGATGACAAGCAACGGATTTGGCATACTACATATTATCGTTGAGAAGGATTAGGGAGAGATATAGCACGAACTTGAGAAGGTCTTCATGAACCACCGGTAGGAATTGGAAACGATGAGTAGATAGATTTGATAATATCGAAGTGGAATGTTGAGTGAACCACCGTAAGAAATAGAGAACAATTGAATGAAAGAGAACGAATCACCGGGAAGAATTAGAAAGCGACGAAGGTACTTGGGGACATTTAGATACTAGAGAATGAAGAGATGATGAGCTGACTAGAGAATACTTGAGTGATGCGCCGGTAAGATTTGGAGAACGGGAGCTGAAAGCTGAGAATGAGTAATATTCAGAAATGATGGCCTTCGGATGATCAAGAAAGGAAAGAAACTCTTGAATGTGTCGGATGAGTATGAAAAAAAATCTCACAATCCAAAACAATTATGAGAGGATGACTTAAAGCTAGAACCATGAATCTTCAAGGGAGCAGACCAAGATTGAGGAAAACTCTCCTTCAGTCTTCAAATGTTGAGAGTGATGATCAGAACCACCATGAATTGTTGCGGCACTCCAGAGCAATGAAGAATAGAAATGTTAAACCAATGATGAAAATGTTTTGAAAGCGATCTTGGAGAAGGAATATGACTGATGATAATTCATTCTTACGTCAAACACTAAAAAAGAATTTGAGAATAACTCCAGAAAATTTAGAAGAGTCAGGTAAGATCCTGGAAAAAGACCTGTGGGTTAGGGCCCACTCAAAGATAAACCATTGAACGATTCTTAAAAAGAGAGATTGCATTAGTTGAATTAAATGGCTTGAATGAGGTAAGAACCTCAAGATAGCTTGAATTGATGCAGAGTTGAAACACGAATCTTCAGAGATATCTTCAACACTTCGAAACAATTGAATAGCAAGTGGGAATGATTATGAGGAGCACCGTCATGCAAACACATTTGAAACAAGGATAGGGATATGATCGACACCGAAAGCTTGAATCGAATCCACCGGAAAGGAATACGAGAATGAAGAACGATGAACTTGAAGCTCCTGAGCATCTTCACAAGGAAACACCGGATAAGAACACTGAAGGAAAAAATGGAGCGACTTCTCATGAATAAAATGGATACTTGATTAAGATATATGAGTTCTTGAATTTAAGGGTGGGATGGTGGGAAACAAAGGCAACTTGGGACGGATGAAACAAACACCGTTGCGCAGAACTCGGAATAGATCCACCGAATATTGAAAGGATAGGATTAACTTGAAGAGAAGCACACCGGTTGGAAAAGAATTGTCAAGACAATCTCGATGATCAAGAAGGATTAGTATTCACATAGAAGTATGAGAACACCTCTTAGGAAAGGTATGGAATCAACACTTGACTTTGAAGCAACTTGAATACCACAACTCAAAACAAAACAAAGGATTTGGCTTGCAAAATAAGCCGGAAACAAAAATATGATAGAGATTTCGCCCAAAGTATCCGTGATGAAGGCCCCATGGGCACGACGTACAACGGACATCATGAATGAAAAATGAGATGTCCCCGAATTAGCATAGCCCAGGATTCTTTACGACATCTCGCGACCACTATAAATCGACCGTGAAAAATGAACCACTAGACGTTGGACCCCAATCTCAAATCATACATATGTCGAAAAGAAATCCTAGGTAACTACTTGAATTCCCACCTATTAACTCCCGAAACTTTCTAGTTGTGAAATCTAGTGTTGGGGATATAGGGGGGCACAAATATCTCACACAACCAACAAATCTTACACTCCAACTGTATCCATCCGTCAACACATAACCAAGAAAACTCCGGAAATCATGTACCTCGACCTTCGAAAAGCATCCTCTATACTAGCTTTGGCAATACTCCCGAACTCCCTCCCAGTACTGGGTGGCGTCGAGATTATCTCACCACTAACTGCATAGAAGAGATTTTCGATGTTGGCGAGCTCAGGTATACTGGAACTGCAATGATAAAATTGTGACGACAACACCTTTGAGCTCAACTCCCCGAGACACTGCTACAACCCCTAAATGTCAAGAGGCACCAAGAACAATGTTCTCGTCAAAAAATATCAGAACCACCCCAAGATACCCGCGTGATCCTAATTCTTTTAGTGAAAATGAGGAGAGGAAAGTTAAAACATCTATGTCAGGAGTCCTCACCAGAGCGACGAAGGGGCTGAGGAGTAAAAAGAATTCCTACTCTATGATATAATTAGACTCAAAATAGTTTTCTTCTAGACTCAACAATGACAGTGATTCGATCAATCAGGGGGCTCCTAAGGTCGATAAGGCTCTGATACCAACTTGTATCGCCCCGGACACACCCGCCAGTGGTCGTTACTCCTGGCGGGATCTAGACTGGCCCCACAGATCAATACTATTCTATTCTGCACACTTTCTCCTCACTCGTGCACGCCCGGGAGCAACTTTCCGGTTGGTCACCCATCCTGAAACTACTCCAAGTTGAGCACGCTTAACTTTGGAGTTCTGTCCGAATGGGCTCCCGGAAAAGAAGGAATTACTTATTGATATGAGTAGTCTATCATCCCTATTAAGCCAGGCTATCATATACACCCCCACTCAGAGGAACTGACGTCCTCATCGGGCCACAGGAACCTTCCCTCTAGGCACATACGTTTGTGCATCTAGTCCGACACATGTGCCATGTCGTGTGCCACGACGGGTCACAAACATCATGCACAACATGACCGTGCACCTGTCCACAAACATCCGTGTAACCGCAAGGGTCGGCTCTGATACCAACTTGTCACGCCCAATATGCGACCCTATCCTAAAGGAACTCGAAGGTCCCACCAAGGATAGAAGCGCATAATGGAGATGATTTTGCAAGGTGGATATCATTACATCATACCATTACATAATAGTTGGAGATACATAGAAGGGGTATACAATGCCGCTTGAATACAACATCATACATAAGAGCGACATCCGCCTATGGATGAAACACAAACAGAAACTCAAACGACATCCACCCTGCTTTCCCAGGCTGCCGACCAGGAACCTAGCCCCTGAACGAAGAGGAAGCGGAAGAAGAACTCCAAAACAAGAAAGCATCGCTCTCGCGCCATGATCATCGCATTACGTGTACATGCAACTGTTATTGTAGTAATCTGTGAGCCACGAGGACTCAGCAATCCCATAACCATGCGTATCAAGACTAGCAAAGCTTAATGGGTATGGACTGGATAAGTGGTGAGGTTGCAGCAAGCGACTAAGCATTGTATATGAATATAAGAATAAGATGAGAAGCTACACAAACGGTCGCAAACTAGTAATGGTCAATAAGTGATCCTGAACTACTTACGTTCAAACATAACACCACCATGTTCTCTTCTCAGCCCACCCGAAAAGAGACCATCACGGTTACACATGTGGTTGGGTATTTTAATTCGAGTCTAGTGTCCGGGGCATTACAATAAGTATGTGAGTTCTTTATGACTAATTTGAGTCCATGGATTATGCGTGCTCTTACCTTTCCACAATTTGTTAGCTTCTTTAGTACTGTGCATTACCCTTTCTCACCTCGAGAGTCAGTGCAAACTCTGTCGGTGCATCCAAACACCTTGATATGATACACTCTATCACACTTAAGCCTCCTTATATCTTCCTCAAAACAGCCACTATACCTACCTATCATCGCATTCCCATAACCATTCCAAGACATATTGCGATGCAACTTCCGCCATTCCATTATTGTGACATACAACTTCATTGTGATATTGCTTTGCATGATCATATAGCTGACATAGTATTTGTGGCTTAGCCACCGTTCATCATTATTATACATGTTACGCTAGCATCATTGCACATCCTGGTACACTGCCAGAGGCATTCATATAGAGTACCCATAGTGGGAGTAACTTCACCAGTAACATAAGGTCCAACTCAGCAAATTTGCTTATGTGGCAATGATTTCATGAGGAGAGAGATGAATTGAGTAACATAGCTAGTTACTCATACTATGAGTAACATCACACATACCAAGACAATATGATTCTACAAGTGTCGTGGAGGAACACAATCAGCTATGGGGCAGGGTTGCCCCTTTGTGGTTCGGTGGGGACGATCACATTGCACAAAGAGCAGAAGCAGTAGGGCAACACAGCGAGGACAACTCACGTTTACCCAGGTTGCTAGGCAGCATAAAACCCTACTCCTGCTTTAGTGGATTGGTATGGAGGAACGCGAAGACACGAAGCGCTCAAGTCAGGAAAGGGTGCCCCGGGGAGAGTAGCTACACGCATATAAGTGTTGAGGGATCAAAAGTTTGAACCCTTTGCTAGGTTGCCTTGGGCCTCCTTATATAGCTTAAGGGGCGATGACAGTGGCAAAAGAGCCATTACAGCATGATTAGATAGCTAACAGTGTTATCATACCTAACTCTGGCAGCTAGGACAAAGTGCATTAAATGCACTGCATGTGTCATATGGAGAGGTAGCCCCGGCAACGTTTCTCCACTGCTTGCCTAACTACCTGTTATTTGCATGACATGCCTCTAGGATGGTGTCATTAAAGGTGATCTCTTCTCCAGCAGGTTGCCACATGCTCTACAGGATCCACCTAGCTGCTCGAGAGCTCGACACCGCACTGATTAGTGACTGGTGTTCGATGAGGTGGAGCGGTGGCATCTCAGAAGCCTGCCGGGGCTATGTCTTGTTGTCTTGCTTTGATTATGGCGGCCCCGAAGACCCTGCCGAGGCAGCTTGGCCTTGGCCCCAGGTGCAGTGTCGACCCTACTAGACTTGCGTGCCTGGTAGGGAGATCTTCCTGGGGTATTCTTAAGTCATTTTCGTCTTCTTAATGCACTCTTTTATCTCATGAAGAGCGACTTCTCTGGCTCATTTTGTGTTAAGCATTGATACTTGATGTATGATCCTTTGTGCGCCTATGCATAAGTTAGGGCGGCAAACACACATGTTTGTTGCGCCGACAAAAGCTCCGTGGCCTGGTCCATACGTGCTGCTAGGCATCGTTGGGGTACGTAGGCCCCAAAAATGCATATGCATACATATTGATTTAGCCGGGTTGTTGATGTGTCTTTAAAATCTTCTTTGCTTCTTCATTAACCTGGTCTTGGACTAGCCCCCAAGCCGCTCATGATATCTTCAACGCTCAAATCCCATGTGTCGTTTGCATTGTAAACCAGGGGGTGCCCATGTTCACGGGAAACCATTAGGGCGTCCGCATGTGAGTTGAGGTAAGTGCCATTTTACCTTAGCTCACCCACTATGCATGCCATTTCCGCCACGCGCACCACATGCATTGCGCGGGGTTGGTGGTGGATGCGTAGGGCGCATGAACGTGTGCCTTAGCAGAATACATAGCACCTCAGATTGGTGCAGTGGGGTGGTCGGTGAAATTGGACGCCATCAGGGGCGCAGAGGGCTGGATTGGGGGAGCGGGGCAGTTGCCCCAGAGTAGTGGAGACCTATCTCTGCCTCACTCGCTCTATAAAAGGAGGTGTGAGAGGATTGTGATGCTCATCCACCATCTCTTCCTTCTCATTCCCTGGCTCTGCTTCCACCATGGAAATAGGAAGGGGTCGCTCTCGTGCTTCAATCGTAGCGATGAGTGCTTTTCCTCGACACCTTATTCGTACCTCTACTGCAACTGCAGAGCTTGGGTCCAGCACACAAGGTGGAGTTGCGGGGCGCGGACGGGGTCGACCCAGCGCCCATGGCTGAGGCGGACGGAGGGGCGCACTTGCCGCATCTCCTCCAACTCCTCCAACACCGATAGAAGGCCACGCGGGGGACACATCACTGGAGTTCAACGTCAAGCTATGTGATCATCCATGCAGCCGCCTGTGGCTCCCTCGTCCCTTCGCCAGGGTGATGGATGTCGACCATCTGCTCGAGCTGCGGCTGCACATGAGCGGCTGCTATAATGGCGACGTATTGGTGAACGTTGAGTTACCCATGCCTCGCGTCATGCTTCTCAGGCATGATTGGAAGACTTTATCCCGCACCCACTACCTTGGAGAAGGGCATGTCCTCCACTTCAAGTTCCTGGAGTCTGATATTGTCACATCCTAATTTTTGACCCTTTCTTTTTCTTTTGATTTTCTAAGGTTTTTTCTTGGATTTCTTTTTCTGTGGCTCTGTGGTCTTGAAAATTGGGAAGATCATCTCTTCTCAACTCTCACAAGTGGCTTGCCATCCCCAAATCCATCCAAAGACCTTGCCATTTTCATCCTAGCCCAAATCCCAATATTCTTTTGATAGGGAATATTCCTTTTTCTTAAAAGGAATAACCCAATTTGCCCTAGGTTGTAAAGCAACCTATATTTCCTTCACTCCTAAAATTCGCATATAATTCTCATAAATTATTTGGGTTATATCTTCATCAAATATGGCAAAACTTTTCATTGCCATGTTCAAAAATAATCCTCAAATAACTCTTTTCCTATCCTTCCCTAAATGGCACATGGTGAAGCAAGTGCTGTTTCTCTTTGCTTGATTGACCCCAAACATTTTGGACATCTTTTCCTGTCCAAATAATTGTCTTGTGCCAAAATTCAACTTCATTTGCATTTGCCTAGCCAATCTTCATCAGTGATTTTTCAAAGTTCCTATCTAAGGGAAGCCTTTGTGAAGGAAGTACTAGCTAGGGGTATCCAAATGAGTTGAAATTTTGCATGCCTCTTCATGTGCTCATATCCTTGCCCTACTCCAATTTTCAGCCCTCTCCAATTATCTATGTGAGCACAGCTTGAAATCTTTGATTCTGGCAATATTTTCAGGTTGTGAAGCAAGTCTATTTTATGTTGCTTCATTAATTATGAGAAATTACCAGGTTATTCTCCTATCCATATAACATCTCTCCACCAAATTTGGGATCATTTCCTTCAGCTATTTTCCCTCAAAAATTATTGCAAGTTTCTGGTCAGTGGGGATGTTTGTGAAGCAAGTACTATTTTGGCATGTCCATTTGGTATGAAACTTTTACACCATCTTCATATGGCCAAATATCCCTGACTTGTCCAATTTCAGCTCAAGTGGCTTCTTCATTTGAGTACATCATCATAATCCATTTTCTGGACCAAATATGCAGTTACAAAGTAACCCTGTTGTTTTGTGGTCAAATTATCCTCAAAACCTCCAGGATCATAGTCCTTCCTTAGATAATCATCCCAGACATCTTATTTGGCCCTTAGCTATTCCTTGTTGATCACTAGTGCTCAGCCAAGTTTGCTATAGCAAACTTCAGGCGATCGCTGCTACCTAACCTCAGTGCCCCAGGTCAAGCCATAGCCTCATAAACGCTCCATCATGGAAGGACTATCATATAGACAAAGTTTGCAATCTTCTCGTGACCTCCCTGTGCATTGTCTCGTGGTGCCATGCAGCTGGCATGCTATTCACGCACTCTGCTCGCTGTGGCCGCGTCCAGAGCATCGTTTGTGCTTCGTCCCCTCTCCCTCTCGTCGTCTTCACGCGTGTGACCATGTCCAGCAGCTCTACCTCATTGTCGCTACCTCCCTGGACCCATCTACCCCTCCAGAAACCTCCTCGTCGGCGCTCATCGCTGCGTGCCGCTACCTCTTGTGTAGTCAAAGTATCTCTACTTTGATCAAAATTACAAAAAAAGTATCAACATTCAACAATGCCCAATCAATATTGTTAGATTCATATATACTCCTAGATTTGTATTCAAACAGAGATGGTTTCCAATTTGTTTTCAAACACGTGAACGTGCTTGTTCTCGCTCATGCTCTTCCTACTAGGATTTCTCCATGTATAGCCAGTCCAATAGTAACTTCTTTAAGCTCCCTGGCCAATAGTACTAGTGGTGTACTAACAACATCTGCAGTAGAGTATGCAGTGCTCATAGTACTAGTAGTATACTCCCTCTATTTTTATTTACTCTGCATAAAACGGAGGGAGTACTAGTAACACTCGGCCGACCTCTCTCGCTTCTTCTACCTCCTTCCGGGTTTATTAATCCTCTTTGTAATTTGTGCTAATTTTTTACCAACAATTTAACTGATGGGATGTTAGTGCATGTTAATAAAATTATATCGTTGGATTCATATTTGAACATAATTTTTAATGATATAATTTTTTATGACATGCATGAATATTTTGCTAGTTAAATTTATGGTCAAACATTGGCACAAATTACAATGGAGACCAATGAACTAGGACAAAGGTAGTAGTATTAGCATAAATGACGCGGGCGGGGGAGGGGAGGGACGTCAGTTTGCTCTCAACTGTGGTCCCACAAGCGAGCGAAAACGCAAGACGAAGCGCGTTCCATTCGGTGAGCGACGTGGCGGGTCCAGCGTGCTAGGGTGCAACACGAACATGACTGATGTACAGTTAAAACCGATTGAGCGGTCATCACTGGAACCACTATTCACACCAGAACCTTCGCTGCTCGGCCTACGCCAACTACTGCCCAAAACCACACCTCCTCTCCAGCCCATTCCCCCACCTTTCGATCCCCTAGCCCGCATCAAGCGTCCCCTAGTTCATCGGAAAGCCATGGTGCGTCGCAAGATCACGTACTACAAGATGCTGACGCCGGAGCGCCGCGCAGAAATGACGGTGGCGGTCGGCACCACATACCTCCGTTCCCAAGCTCGCTTCGCGTCGAGCGAATCCCTGAGTTCTCTGGAGCCAAGCTCCGAGGAGGAGGAAGCTGATACAATGTTCATGGCGGAGGTCGCAGCGCAGAAGGCCCCTGATGCGTATGAGACGATATACGTCGACTTAGTGCTTGCATCTAGGTCCCCCATAGTGCAGGGGACCAACGGTTCAACCTGGCAATACTAAAGGAGGACCGGGACGCGGAGTGATGCGAAGCACCCCTCGTCCATCCACATGGACACACCATCACCACCACAAGCACCGAGAGGACCAAGGACAAGAGCACGTGCACGCGCCATCGAGAACGACGTCCATTCTTTCCTCTCCGAGTTTCGTTCGGATTCACTTGAGAATGGGATTCTACCTCAAAGAGACACATTATGCATTCTTAGGTACGTCAAAGATCGTCACGAGGAAGCATGGAGGAATCACCAAGTTCACCCAGATACCCAACGAGAAGGAGAGGGAGAATAACACAAAGGACCGGAGTCCCACTAGACACCCCGGGTGCCTGGGCCTGCAGCCGCGGGGTGGGCAAAGCCCTAGGTCACCCCGGGTGCCCGGCCTCCCAGCCCCGGGTGCCCGCCCCCTCCTCCCAGGCGACGACCCGGGTGCCCAGCCAACTGGCCCCGAGTGCCCTGCCCACTCCCACTGGAGCTGCTGCCACTCCCCCGAGTGCCCGGGCCACCACACCGCAGGTCCCCGGTCCCTCCCAGCCGGCCTCCCGCCTCCAGCCTCCGGGCACCACCCTGGGTGCCCGGGCATGGAACCCCCGGGTGCCCCGCCCACCTACAGCCGGCCCCTAACCGGTCTGTGTGCCTGGGCCACTTTACCCCAGGTGTCCACACTGGTCTATGCCTGCGCGCATTTTAGGGTCATTGACCTTTGTACCCCTCTCCCCCTCTTATTTCGTCCCTAGGCTTTATATAATCTTTCCCTAGCTCATTTGGAAGTTAGCAAAGATTTTGATAGACACTAGAGAGCTTTGATCCTTGTATCCCCTCCTCTTGGAGATCTAGACCTCCTCTTGGAGATCAAGCCCTCGTCTTGGAGAAGATCCATCTTGTGGATGCAAGACGTCACCTAGTGCTATTTTCCCTTAATTGTTCATGTATTCTTGTGGATCTCTTGTATGCTACTCTAGTGGATGCGTGAATGTGGTTTGTTAGTGATTTTCCTCTTGTGTTCCTGTGTGTTCTTGGTATTTCCTCCCTCCAATTGTGAAAAGATCCCCTCTAGGGTTTCACCCTACAACATGGAGGCTCAACTCGACGCGGAGCGCGCGGATGCCGCTGCCATCGAGGCCCTCCTGCAGGCTGAACCCGATGTCGTGGATGTGAACCGGGCGGTGGAGGCTCAACTCTACCTCAAAGAGACATGTTATAAATTCTTAGCTACGCCGGAGATCATCTTGAGGAAGCATGGAGGAATCACCAAGTTCACCCCGACACCCAAGGAGGAGATGGAGAAGAACGTGAAGGACCGGAGTCCCACTGGACACCCCGTGTAACTCCACGGACTCGATGCGCCAGGTGTCTTCCAGTTATTCGTTGTTGTTGCCATGTCATTTGCTTGCGTGTTGCATTTTATCATGTCATCATGAGCATTGCATTGCATACGTGTTCGTCTCATGCATCCGAGCATTTTCCCCGTTGTCCGTTTTGCAATCCGGCGCTCCTATGTCCTCTGGCGTCCCCCTCTTCTCCCTTTTCGTGAGTGGGTGTTAAACTTTCTCGGAATGGATCGAGTCTTGCCAAGCGGCCTTGGTATACCACCGGTAGACCACCTGTCAAGTTTCGTGCCATTTGGAGTTCGTTTGGTACTCCAACGGTTAACCGGGTAACCGTAAAAGCCTCCTTCTCTTTGCAGCCCAACACCCCTTCCAAAGTGGCCCAAAACCCATCTAACTCCCCTCCATGCTCTCGGTCGTATGATCACGATCATGTGGGCGAAAACCGCTCCTCATTTGGACTCTCCTAGCTCCCTCTACCTATAAAACTAGCCCCTCCCCCGAAATTCGCGGTCAAATCATCCCTAACCCTAGCTTTTTCCCTCTCCGCCGCCGGACGCGTCCGCCGACGGCCGGACACGTCCGCCCCGTGCCCCCTCGTCCAATCGGAGGCCGCCGTGTGGCCTCCCGCGCCGCCCCCGCTACCACGGCCCGCCGGGCCC
>NC_041393.1:295495541-295500093 GCF_002162155.2 Triticum dicoccoides
CCTCTCCACCGCAGCACTGCGCCGCCTCGCCGCAGACCCAACGTGCCCAACCCGGCTGGAGCTCCTCCGCCAGAGCCGCGCCTCGGGCCGCGCCGCCGGCCGCCGTTCGTCGCCCGGATCCTCCTCCGGCCAGATCCGGGCCAGCGCCGCCCGGATCCGTCCATCCCCGGCCACCGGAGTTCCTCCCGGCCTCTCCTTCGTCCTCTGCCATCATCCCCATCGTCTCCGGCGAGCTCTCCGGCGAGATCCGCGACGAGGTTGACTTTCCCCCTCCAAAATTCGTCCAAGTCCCCGATTCTGCAATAATTTTCATGCCATGTTTGACCTATTGTATCTCTGCATCCGCAGCTCCATTTCGTGCGTGTAATAAGTCAAATTGTTCGTCTCGACGAGTACATCATTTCATTCCATTGCATCATATTCATTTGAGGTCATCTTGATGCCTGAATCATCATTGTAAGAGTGCTTCATGATGTTTTCTGCTGTCTGTTAACAGAACGAGCTCAATTGTCATTTTTGCCATGATTGATGTGTGCATCCTATGAGGTTGATGTCTACATGTGTTTTGACATATGCAATATCTTCTTTACAGAGGTGCTTACCATGTATTTTTGTGATCAATGTGGTGACTAGCACAAGCATGCAAACTAGGCATTGTGATGTTGCTAATTTTAGTCCCTGTTTTGTTGTTATTTTGATGCCATGTAAACTTGATGCTACAGAGAGATCCATGCATATTTTGAGATACTTCAGTAAGGGTGTTTTGAACATATGGTTATTGTCTATACATTCATGGCCTTGTTTGCAATTATGGAGTAGTCTAGCATGTCATTTGAGTGCTCTACTTTTGCTTCAAAATGTTTCCTGGCAGATTGTTTACATGTTATTCAATTTGGCCAAGGTTGCTATAGTTGATCCTTGCATGCTATGGACTTGTTCTTAACTTGGTTTGTTTCACAAACATGCCTTCTTGATGATTCTATGCTTGTCTTGTCATGCAATTACTTGTGGTGAGTGATTCGAGCTTGTTAAGTAGTGTACATGATGTTGCTGTTTTGCTAGGCTGAATCTGTTATTTCGCGATGCTATATAAACATGTTGCTACTAATCATTCTATGCATAATATGGAGATGTTCTATAAACATGTTTTGATCTACATGTCATCCTCTAACCATACATGCCCCTGGTTGCATTTATAGCTTGCTGTAGCTTGTTCATATCTTGCTCTAAAGTTGCTTCATAATGTTGATGTCAGCCTGTTAACATTAAGTTTAGTTGTTTCCATGTGTTTTCCTAGTGATCCGTGCACCCTATGAACTTGATATTGCCATGCTTAGCTTCATAAACATGTCTTCTTACTGTTGGTTGCCTTTCCATGCCATGTTTTGCTCTGTGGTGAGTGGTAAAAGCTCATCTACATGCCTTCATAATTATGTTCCTGCCATGTTTGAATCTGTATTATAACTTGCTATGTTTACATGGGTGCCATCATATTTTCTGATCCTTTTTGGCTTATGGTCAGTAAAGGACTTTTGATCTATGTAATTAGTAGGTTCATTCCCTGCCTTTGTTTGCCATGATAAGTAACTGTAAAATGTTGTTTGATAGCTCTAAACCTTGCATCGTGATGTTATTTTCTGCAAAGTCTGGAATTGTTATTACTTGCAATCTTACCATGTGTGTTTGAGCATGTTCTAGTGATTTCTGAAGATAGCTCAGTGTTCATGTTCCGTTATGCTTTACCTGTACATCATGCCCATGTCTTTTGTTTTTATGTTGAGATGTAGCTTATTTTTTTATGCTTGCAATATGCCTAGTTGCTGTTTTGGACAGCTTGTCCTTTAAACTTGTATAGAGTGCATGTGTTGAACCATTGCTCCGTTTTGAGTGTGCTCTATATGAAACTTGCTTAGAATTGCATGTAGTTTCATATTATCATGTTGCATCCTTGTTTTGAGGTGTTTGCTTGATGTTTGAGTGCATTTTGCATCAATGCCATGTTTAACTTGTTTTGCTCATATCTTCTAGGCCGTAGCTCCGAACTAAATGAACTTTGTATGTAACTTGACTAGAATCTCGTGTAGATCATCTTGGTGCATCTTAACTTGCTGTTTAACAACTTCAACTTAATGTTTATTCAGATCTGGACCAATTTCAAAATATGCATGTGAGGACTTACCAGAATTGTTATATGTTGTTCCCGACCTCATTTAAACTTGTTTGATGTGTTGCTCTTGTTTGCATCATCTCTTGCCACGAGTAGCTTCATGTAGCCTTGTCATGCATCATGCTTATTGTGCATCATGTCTTGTTCATGTGTGGTGTGTTTACTATGTTGTGTGCCTCTTCTTGTTTGTTCCTGTTTCGTTGCGATCGTGAGGATTCGTTCGTCTACGCTTGGTTCGGCTTCATCCGTTCGTCTTCTTCATGGACTCGTTCTTCTTCCTTGCGGGATTTCAGGCAAGATGACCGCTACCCTGGATCTCACTACTATCATTGCTATGCTAGTTGCTTCGTTCTACCGCTATGCTGCGTTACCTATCTTTTGCTCATCAAGCCATCCCAAATTGCCATGAACCTCTAACCTTTGATACCTTTCCTATGCAAACCGTTGTTTGGCTATGTCACCGCTTTTGCTCAGCCCCTCTTATAGCATTGCTAGTTGCAGGTGAAGTTGAAGATTGCTCCATGGTGGACAGGATTTTGGTTGGGATATCACAATATCTCTTATATTATTAATGCATCTATATACTTGGTAAAGGGTGGAAGACTCGGCCTTTTGCCTGGTGTTTTGTTTCACTCTTGCCGCCCTAGTTTCCGTCATACCGGTGTTATGTTCCCGGATTTTGCGTTCCTTACGCGGTCGGGTGATTTATGGGACCCCCTTGATAGTTCGCTTTGAATAAAACTCCTCCAGCAAGGCCCAACCTTGGTTTTACATTTGCCTCACCTAGCCCTTTTTCCCTTGGGAGTCGCGCTCTCGAGGGTCATCTTTATATTATCCCCCCCGGGCCAGTGCTCGTTGTGAGTGTTGGTCCAACCTGTCCACCGCCGGTGGCCACCAGGGGCAACTCTGCGCTGGCCTACCGGAAGTTTGGACAATCCGGTGTGCCCTGAGAACGAGATATGTGCAGCTCCTATCGGGATATATCGGCATAGCGGGAGGCTTTGCTGGTCTTGTTTTACCATTGTCGAAATGTCTTGTAAACCGGGATTCCGAGTCTGATCGGGTCTTCCTGGGAGAAGGTCTATTCCTTCGTTGATCGCGAGAGCTTGTCATGGGCTAAGTTGGGACACCCCTGCAGGGTATAATCTTTCGAAAGCCGTCCCTGCGGTTATAGGCAGATGGGAATTTGTTAATGTCCGGTTGTAGATAACTTGACACCAGATCCGAATTAAAACGCATCAACCGCATGTGTAGCCGTGATGGTCTCTTCTCGGCGGAGTCCGGGAAGTGAACACGGTTTTTGTGTTATGCTTGACGTAAGTAGGAGTTCAGGATCACTTCTTGATCATTGCTAGCTTCACGACCGTTCCGCTTGCTCTCTTCTCGCTCTTATTTGAGTATGTTAGCCACCATATCTTGCTTAGTCGCTGCTGCAGCCTCACCACTTTACCCCTTCCTTTCCTTTAAGCTTTGCTAGTCTTGATACCCATGGTAATGGGATTGCTGAGTCCTCGTGGTTCACAGATTACTATAACAACAGTTGCAGGTACGGGTTGGGCGATGATCATGACGCGAGAGCGATGCTTGCTTGCATTGAGTTCTTCTTCTAGTTCTTCTTTGATCAGGGGATAGGTTCCAGGTCGGCAGCCTGGGCTAGCAGGGTGGATGTCGTTTGAGTTTCTGTTTGTGATTCATCCGTAGTCGGATGATGCTCTTATGTTTTGTGATGTTGTATTTGTGTGGCATTGTATGCCTCTTGTATGTATCCCCATCTATTATGTAATGTTGATGTAATGATATCCACCTTACAAAAGCGTTTCAATATGCGGGTCTATCCTTGGTGGGACCTTCGAGTTCCTTTTGGATAGGGTCGCATATTGGGCGTGACAAGTTGGTATCAGAGCCTCGACCGACCCTAGGAGCCCCCTGGATTGATCATGTAGTTTGGCCGTTGTTGAGTCTAGAATAAAACTGTTTTTCGGAGTCTAGTTATATCGGAGAGTAGGAATTCTTTTTACTCCTCAGCCCCTTCGTCTCTCTGGTAAGGAATCTTGACGTAGGTGTTTTGAATTACTTCTCTTCCCCTTAAAATTTTCTTTAGGATCACGCAGTTGGTTTTCCGTTCGTTGTTCCTCAGCTCTTTTGATCCGGTGCATTTCTCGTCAAGTCGACTCGAGCCTCTTCGTCATTGAGTTCAATCCTCAGTTGTTTTCTTTCCCACCCGCCCACCCTTCTTCTTCTCAGAATTGGAGTCTGTTATCGAGTATCCATCCTACTCGTGTGAAGTCTTTGCATTCTTTCAACCGGTGTTTCCTCTTCAAGATATTCGTCGATTTCCCCTTCCAAGTTGCCTTTGTTTTCCCGCCCGCCCACCCTTTTCTTCCC
>NC_041393.1:295500306-295532137 GCF_002162155.2 Triticum dicoccoides
TGACTCTCTCTCGACCATCTATCTCATTCGTGTGGAACCTCTTCAGTCTTTCGTCAATTGTTTCAACCGGTGAATTCTCGTCTCGGTGGACATTCTTCATCTCTTTTCTTCTCCGGTGGACTCAATTCAAGTTTTTCGGGTTGATCATATTCTTTTCCTCGAAGTGTTCTCCTTGCTTGTTTGCCTCTCGCCATTCAATCATTCGGAGTTCAAGATATCTCAGGAGATTCGTCTGTGTTCTAATTAATTCGAGGTTGACACCTCATTCAAATATTTCAAGTGTTCTGGTGCATCATCAATCTTTTCAACAATCCTTTTCAACGGTGTTATCTCTTCAGTGGGCCCTAACCCACAGGTCTTTTCCCAGGATCTTACCTAACTCTTCTAATTTCCCCGGAGTCAATTCCAAATTCTTTCCAAAGGGTGACGTAAGAATGGATTCCATCAGTCACATGCCTTCTCCAAGATCGTTTTCAAATTCTTTTCATCTTTGATTCAACCCTTACTCTTTTTCGTTCTCCCGGAGTATCTCAGTAATTTTGGTGGTGTTTCTCGTCGTCTTTTGAAGACCGAAGAAGAGTTTTCCTTTAAAATCTTGCCAGTTCTCTCGAAGTTTCTGTCACATCCCTAGTTCTGGTATGACCTAGACTAGCTAGTCATGTGTGCATCATGTTTGAATTTCAATGAATTTGAAATGGGGACATGTGAAAGCCTCAGAAATCATTTCTGAAAATGACCAAGATAAAATTTCTTCAAATAGGTCCAAGAAAATGTTCATGTTTCTCCTGAAAATATTCACCAGAGGTAAAATTCAAACCAATATTTTTAGGAGCTCATAAATATTTATTTTGGGCATTTGGAGTTAATGAAACAACTATTTGCATTGGATTTATATTTGCTATATATTTAATATAAGTCCAATGATTCTGTAAATTTGTGTGGGGCTCTGGAATAGCTCAACTAGCCCACACAATATTTATTAGAAGCAGTAAATTTGATTTTGTTTGAAAACTAAATCAAAAACAAATTATAGAAAATAGAAAACAAAAACAGAAAAAGCTCACCCGACGCTCACCTGGCAGCCCAGCTGGCCCAGCACTGTAGCTGAGGCCCAGCCCACCAGGGCGAAGCGGTCGCCTTCAACCTCTGCTAGTAGGCAGAGGCGTGTCGCCGCGCGCGCGATCGCCGTGGCCAGCTCCCTGCCTGCTTCCTCCACCCTGACTCCTCCAGACGCGCCACGGAGACGCCTAGCACCCCCTGCACCCCTTTCCTCTCTCCCTGGACCTCTCTCCCTCCTCTGCTCTCTCCCTACGACACCACCGAACACGCCCATCGCTGCCGTTCGCCATTGCCGCGACCACCGCCGTCCCGACGATGCCCCAAGCTGCTCCCGAGCTCCTGCGCCTCGTCACCAACCCCCTCACTGAGCCACGCGACTGGAAGACCCCCGAAGCGCCGTCCCCGACCCCTTCTTCCTCCTCGGGTCACCGGAGATCGTCGCCGCCGATTCGTCGTCCACAGGGCCTCCCCGAGCTAGCTGACCCCCTCTTTGACCCCGCTGTGAGATCCTCTTCCATTCCCCCTAGCTCCCATGCTCGTTTGGCCTCTGTAGCCGCCGTCTCCACCGCGCCCGAAAGCTCCCTGCCACCGGCCATGGCTCCGTCGTGGCTAGAGCCATAGTGGCTCGAAGCCAAGCTCACCGTTGCGCTCAGCACACCACCAGGAGTCCGTAGCGCCCACTAGCCCCACTGCCTTGCACCGTAGCGCCAAACCCGCCACCACCCGAACTCCGGCCGCCGCCCAAGTGGTCGCCGCCGTCGACCCCGGCCTTACTGCGCCCAGCTGCGTGCACCCCTGGATGCGGGCGAGTGAGGGCTTCCTCGTGGTGCCCGCAGCGCGTTCAGCCGCCGCCCATAGCGCGTTCCCGAGTGTCGCCACCGTGTTCGTGTGCTCGCCGGCGTTCAACTCCGGCGTGCTGACGTGGCAGCGTCATTAGCAGCTAATGGCGCCACTAATTGAACCCACACCCACTGACATATGGGTCCCACTGCCTAATTAACCCTGATTTAGTTTTGTTTAGATTAAACTAACCCCGTAGGCCCCACAGGTCAGTTTGATCTGGCCACGTCACCTGTTGACCTGACCCCACAAGTCTATGACCCAGACATCACTGTGCCACTGACCAGTGGTCCCCACTGGTCAGGTTTGACCCGGGGAAGCCCTATTGACCCTGCTGACATAATGCTGTTGTCATGCTGACGCAGTAATATTTTCTGGAATTTAAATAAATCATAAATGATTTATAAATTTCGGAAAATAGTATAAACTTCTAAAAATCATATAAAATCAACCGTAACTCCAAATGAAATAAATTATATATGAAAAATGATCAGAAAAATCCAATCTTTCCATCTGCATTGGTTTCATGCATGTTAGAACACTTTAACCTTGCTGTTTAGGTGAAACAAGTTAATGCACTAATATGATCTCTTATTTTGGGTTTGCATTTGAATCCTTGATTCAAATGAACTCAAACCAATCCGTTCTAAGTTGCATTAGCCAAACAAACTCATTTTGCCATGTCATGATCATGCATCATATTGTGCATTGCATTGATTGTGTTCCCTCTCGTTTGCCGGTGATTGTCCCCTCTCAGTAGACGACATTCGACGGTGAGTTCGATGACATCGATGAAGAACTATACTATCTTCAGAAGTGCCAGGCAAGCAAAACCCCCTTGTTCATTCCGATAAAATCCCACTCTCTCGCTCCTGCTCTCTTTTACTGCATTAGGACAACAACGATTCATTTGTTACTTGATGCGGTAGCTGAACCCCTTTATCCTTTGCTTTACCTGTCATTGCAACAGTAAATAGATGAAACCCACTAGCATGAGTAGGAGTTGTTTGAGCCCTGATGTGCCTACTCATTCATGCTTGTTGTCATGCCTGCTATTGCTTAGAGTTGTGCCAAGTCTGATTCATCGGGGATGAATCGGAGGTGTGTGAACATGTCCTACTGTTGAGAGCTAAGTGTGTGAACACGATTTGGTAAAGGTAGCGGTGAGAGGCCATGTAGGAGTACATGGTGGGTTGTCTCATTGCAACCGTCCTCAGGAACTGAGTTCTGTGTTTGTGATCCATGAACAGCTACTACCACACATTGGGATCCTTAATTGACTCTCTCGACTTATTAATCAACATGATCTCTGTCCAGGAGTTGCAACTAGTTTCTGGTGTTTGTAGGTAGTGTTAGTAGTCTACCAAGTGGCACCCGGTACAGGTGGGCTTGGGACAGACGAGGCACCATGGCACGGTGTACCAAGCGTAGATACACCCGTCGAGGTGGGCTTGGGAACCCTGCTCACATCGTTTGGGGCCGTGAGCGACACCCCGGCCGGATCTCCTTACGGATGGAACCCGAATAGGCGATAAACCTGGACGAGAGACTTGTGTGGTTAGTCAGGTCGTGGCCGACACCCTTGCTGGGCTTCCGCTTGAAGGTTGCCGAGTACATGTCGTGTAAACAGCGGTAAGTGGTGAGAGCGTGTGTGAAGAAGTACACCCCTGCAGGGTTAATATGATCTATTCGAATAGCCGTGTCCGCGGTAAAGGACTTCTGGGTTGCCTGTACAGTTCATAGACAAGTGAAAGTGGATACTCTAAAATACGCAAGATAAGCGTGAGTGCTATGGATGGCGTTCGCGTAGGGAGATGGGAGTGGATCCATAGTGGTGTATTGATATGGTGAATATGTGGACTCGTGTGCGCCACCTCAAAAGAGTTACTTGCAGTCGTAGTTCAGGATAGCCACCGAGTCAAAGCTGGCTTGCTGCAGTTAAACCCCACCATCCCCTTGTGGATAATGATGCATATGTAGTTAGATCTGATGTAAGTCTTGCTGGGTACATTTGTACTCATGTTGCTTAATTTATGTTTTTGTAGAGAGACTTCAGTCTCGCTAGTAGTACCGCGTGGACTTCGACGTTTAGCTTGTTACCTCAGCTACGATCTTGTGCCCTCGGCAGGATCTAGTAGATAGTCAGGCATCTCAGCCTTTTTCATTTATAGATGTCTGTACTCAGACATGTTAAGCTGCCGCTTGTGCTTGACTTGTTTGCTCTGAATGTTGGGTCATGAGACCCATGATTGTAATATCTCGCTCCTCGGAGCCTACTGAATAAAATACTTGAGTTGTAGAGTCATGTTGTGATGCCATGTTGTATTTGCACATATCGAGCATATTGTGTGTATGTTATTGAAATGCTTGGTATGTGTGGGATCTGACTATCTAGTTGTTTATCCTTAGTAGCCTCTCTTACCGGGAAATGTCTCCTAGTGCTTCCACTGAGCCATGGTAGCTTGCTACTGCTCCGGAACTCTTAGGCTGGCCGGCATGTGTCCTTCTTCGTTCCTGTGTCTGTCCCTTCGGGGAAATGTCACGCGATGAATACCGGAGTCCTGTTAGCCTGCTACAGCCCGGTTCACCGGAGTCCTGCTAGCCAAGTGCTACAGCCTGGATTCACTCGCTGATGACCGACACGTTCAATGCTGGGTCATGGATGCCTGTCCCTGTAAGTTTGTGCCACTTTGGGTTTACGACTAGCCATGTCAGCCCGGGCTCCTTATCATATGGATGCTAGCGACACTATCATATACGTGTGCCAAAAGGCGCAAACAGTCCCGGCAAAGGTAAGGCGACACCCGTGGGGATACCGTGCATGAGGCCGCAAAGTGATATGAGGTGTTACATGCTAGATCGATGTGGCATTGAGTCGGGGTCCTGACAGTTTCGCGGTTCTAGCCTCATGTTATCCTCTCGAATTATTCCATTTGTCAGATATCCTTTTCTTATCCATCTGGAGTATGTCAGAAGTTGTTTTCCCAATTCTTTTACCGGAGGCCATCATTTCAGTTATCATTCTTTATTTATCCCGGTGCTTCATTCAAGTGTTCTTTAATCAGCTCGTCATCTATTCGTTCTTGTGCATCTAAATCCCCTCTAGTTTATTTGTTCTTCTAATTCTTCCGGTGATTATTTCTTTTTGTCAGTCATTTCCAAATTTTCACGGTGGTTCTTTCAGATTCTATTTCCTTGATTATCATTCAATCCTTTTCTTCGGAGTTTGTTCTTGATGAATAAATTCTAGTTTCATGTGTTTTCATCTTTTCTTTCCGGAGTTCATTTTTCCTCGGCCATTTTGTCGGAACCCCCATCTAAATCATCTCAAGGCTCATCTTATTCTTTCTTCCTTCATTCTATCTCATTGTCCTTTTGTTACCGGAGTTCTTCATGGTGGTTCTTCATTATTTAATCTTTTCTTCAAGAGTTCATCAAGATTTCGTTGGTGGAGTTCAAGTATCTTTTCTTCTTGCATCTCGAAATGTAATTAATTCTCCATATTCTTTTGAAGTGGAGTTTTGCATTTCTTCGTTCTTCTCAGCTATTCAATCTTTTCCGCTTGTGGTCGGAGATCACCTCATAATTGTGAGATGCTATCCATAAGTCCACGACAAGCTTATTCTTTTCGTTGTTGAATTTTCTCAACAACTCCATTCAATCTTTTCTTCTAACGTTGCTTTCTATTTCATTCGTGGCACAAGTTGTCATTTTCTTCTCAGTTCTTTTCATTCAAATTCTTTCAATTCTTCCGGAGGCATTGTGTTGTTTATCTCGTCAAGTGTCATTCCATCTTCTGAAGCTCGTGTTCTATTCTTTCCTTGTTCAACCGGAGTGCTGCCTAAATCCTTTCAGTCTTATTCGTTTCTAATATGTTCTAACCGGAGTGGTTTCATAGTCCATCTGATTCCGTGAGTTTTCGATTCTCGTCATTCTCGTCGTTCCTCTCTTCTTCTCGAGTGCTCTCGATTCTTTGCTTCTTCTCTTGAGTTCTTGTTTCACCTCATACCTCTTTCTCTTCCGTCTCGGTCCTAAGATCTCGGGACGAGATCTCTTGTTAGTGGAGGAGTGTTGTAACGCCCCAGATTCGACGCGCCAGGTGTCTTCCAGTTATTCGTCGTTGTTGCCATGTCATTTGCTTGCGTGTTGCATTTTATCATGTCATCATGAGCATTGCATTGCATATGTGTTCGTCTCATGCATCCGAACATTTTCCCCGTTGTTCGTTTTGCAATCCGGCGCTCCTATGTCCTCCGGCGTCCCCCTCTCCCTTTTCGTGAGTGGGTGTTAAACTTTCTCGGAATGGACCGAGTCTTGCCAAGCGGCCTTGGTATACCACCGGTAGACCTCCTGTCAAGTTTCGTGCCATTTGGAGTTCCTTTGGTACTCCAACGGTTAACCGGGTAACCGTAAAAGCCTCCTTCTCTTTGCAGCCCAACACCCCTTCCAAAGTGGCCCAAAACCCATCTAACTCCCCTCCATGCTCTCGGTCGTTCGATCACGATCGTGTGGGCGAAAATCGCTCCTCATTTGGACTCTCCTAGCTCCCTATACCTATAAAACTAGCCCCTCCCCCGAAATTCGCGGTCAAATCATCCCTAACCCTAGCCTTTTCCCTCTCCGCCGCAAGACGCGTCCGCCGACGGCCGGACACGTCCGCCCCGTGCCCCCTCGTCCAATCGGAGGCCACCGCGTGGCCTCCCGTGCCACCCCCGCCGCCATGGCCCGCCGGGCCCGGGTCGGGCCCGCCCAGGCCCGCGCGCCGCCCCGCGCGCCTCCGCCTGAGCCTCCCGGCCGGATCCCGCGCCGCCGCCGCGCTTCGCTCGCCGCCGCCCCGGTCGCCGGCGTGCGCCGCCGCGCCCGCTGTCTTCCCCGCGCTCCAGGAGTCCGCCGCCTCTCCGCCGCGGCACTGCGCCGCCTCGCCGCAGACCCAATGTGCCCAGCCCGGCCGGAGCTCCTCCGTTGGAGCCGCGCCTCGGGCCGCGCCGCCGGCCGCCGTTCGTCGCCCCTGTTGTCCTCCTCCGGCCAGATCCGGGCCAGCGCCGCCCGGATCCGTCCATCCCCGGCCACCGAAGTTCCTCCCGGCCTCTCCTTCGTCCTCTGCCGTCGTCCCCATCGTCTCCGGTGAGATCCGCGACGAGGTTGACTTTCCCCCTCCAAAATTCGTCGTCCCCGATTCTGCAATAATTTTCATGCCATGTTTGACCTATTGTATCTCTGCATCCGTAGCTTCGTTTTGTGCGTGTAATATGTCAAATTGTTCGTCTCGACGAGTACATCATTTGATTCCATTGCATCATATTCATTTGAGGCCATCTTGATGCCTGAATCGTTGTTGTAAGAGTGCTTCATGATGTTTTCTGCTGTCTGTTAATAGAACGATCTCATTTGTCATTTTTGCCATGATTGATGTGTGCATCCTATGAGGTTGATGTCTACATGTGTTTTGACATATGCAATATCTTCTTTACAGAGGTGCTTACCATGTATTTTTGTGATCAATGTGGTGACTAGCACAAGCATGCAAACTAGGCATCGTGATGTTGCTAATTTTAGTCCCTGTTATATTGTTATTTTGATGCCATGTAAACTTGATGCTACAGAGAGATCCATGCATATTTTGAGATACTTTAGTAAGGGTGTTTTGAACATGTGGTTATTGTCTATCCAATAATGGCCTTGTTTGCAATTATGGAGTAGTCTAGCATGTCATTTGAGTGCTCTACTTTTGCTTCAAAATGTTTCCTGGCAGATTGTTTACATGTTATCAATTTGGCCAAGGTTGCTATAGTTGATCCTTGCATGCTATGGACTTGTTCTTAACTTGGTTTGTTTCATAAACATGCCTTCTTGATGATGCTATGCTTGTCTTGTCATGCAATTACTTGCGGTGAGTGATTCGAGCTTGTTAAGTAGTGTACATGATGTTGCTGTTTTGCTAGGCTAAATCTGTTATTTCGCGATGCTATATAAACATGTTGCTACTAATCATTCTATGCATAATCTGGAGATTTTCTATAAACATGTTTTGATCTACATGTCATCCTCTAACCATACATGCCCCGGGTTGCATTTATAGCTTGCTGTAGCTTGTTCATATCTTGCTCTAAAGTTGCTTCATAATGTTGTTGTCAGCCTGTTAACATTAAGTTCAGTTGTTTCCATGTGTTTTCCTAGTGATCCATGCACCCTATGAACTTGATATTGCCATGCTTAGCTTCACAAACATGTCTTATTACTGTTGGTTTCCTTGCCATGCCATGTTTTGCTCTGTAGTGAGTGGTACAAGCTCATCTACATGCCTTCATAATTATGTTCCTGCTATCTTTGAATCTGTATTATAACTTGCTATGTTTACATGGGTGCCATCATATTTTCTGATCCTTTTTGGCTTATGGTCAGTAAAGGACTTTTGATCTATGTAATTAGTAGGTTCATGCCATGCCTTTGTTTGCCATGATAAGTTCCTGTAACATGTTGTTTGATAGCTCTAAACCTTGGATCGTGATGTTATTTTCTGCAAAGTCTGGAATTGTTATTACTTGCAATCTTACCATGTGTGTTTGAGCATGTTCTAGTGATTTCTGGAGATAGCTCAGTGTTCATGTTTCATTATGCTTTACCTGTACATCATGCCCATGTCTTTTGTTTTCATGTTGAGATGTTGTAGCTTATTGTTTTGATGCTTGCAATATGCCTAGTTGCTGTTTTGGACAGCTTGTCCTTTAAACTTGTATAGAGTGCATGTGTTGAACCGTTGCTCCGTTTTGAGTGTGCTCTATATGAAACTTGCTTAGAATTGCATGTAGTTTCATATTATCATGTTGCATCCTTGTTTTGAGGTGTTTGCTTGATGTTTGAGTGCATTTTGCATCAATGCCATGTTTAACTTGTTTTGCTCATATCTTCTAGGCCGTAGCTCCGAACTAAATGAACTTTATATGTAACTTGACTAGAATCTCGTGTAGATCATCCTGGTGCATCTTAACTTGCTATTTAACAACTTCAACTTAATGTTTATTCAGATCTGGACCAATTTCGAAATATGCATGTGAGGACATATGTTGTTCCCGGCCTCATTTAAACTTGCTTTGATGTGTTGCTCTCGTTTGCATCATCTCTTGCCATGAGTAGGTTCATGTAGCCTTGTCATGCATCATGCTTGTTGTGCATCATGTCTTGTTCATGCGTGGTGTGTTTACTATGTTGTGTGCCTCTTCTTGTTAGTTCCTGTTTCATTGCGATCGTGAGGATTCGTTCGTCTACGCTTGGTTCGGCTTCATCCGTTCGTCTTCTTCATGGACTCGTTCTTCTTCCTTGCGGGATTTCAGGCAAGATGACCGCTACCCTGGATCTCACTACTATCATTGCTATGCTAGTTGCTTCGTTCTACCACTATGCTGCGTTACCTATCTTTTGCTCATCAAGCCATCCCAAATTGCCATGAACCTCTAACCTTTGATACCTTTCCTATGCAAACCGTTGTTTGGCTATGTCACCGCTTTTGCTCAGCCCCTCTTATAGCGTTGCTAGTTGCAAGTGAAGTTGAAGATTGCTCCATGGTGGACAGGATTTTGGTTGGGATATCACAATATCTCTATATTATTAATGCATCTATATACTTGGTAAAGGGTGGAAGACTCGGCCTTTTGCCTGGTGTTTTGTTTCACTCTTGCCGCCCTAGTTTTCGTCATACCGGTGTTATGTTCCCAGATTTTGCGTTCCTTACGCGGTCGGGTGATTTATGGGACCCCCTTGACAGTTCGCTTTGAATAAAACTCCTCCAGCAAGGCCCAACCTTGGTTTTACATTTGCCTCACCTAGCCCTTTTTCCCTTGGGAGTCGCGCTCTCGAGGGTCGTCTTTATATTATCCCCCCCGGGGCCAGTGCTCGTTGTGAGTGTTGGTCCAACCTGTCAACCGCCGGTGGCCACCAGGGGCAACTCTGGGCTGGCCTACCGGAAGTTTGGACAATCTGGTGTGCCCTGAGAATGAGATATGTGCAGCTCCTATCAGGATTTGTCGGCACAGCGGGAGGCTTTGCTGGTCTTGTTTTACCATTGTCGAAATGTCTTGTAAACCAGGATTACGAGTCTGATCGGGTCTTCCTGGGAGAAGGTCTATTCCTTCGTTGATCGCGAGAGCTTGTCATGGGCTAAGTTGGGACACCCCTACAGGGTATAATCTTTCGAAAGACATGCCTGCGGTTATAGGCAGATGGGAATTTGTTAATGTCCGGTTGTAGATAACTTGACACCAGATCCGAATTAAAACGCATCAACCGCGTGTGTAGCCGTGATGGTCTCTTCTCGGCGGAGTCCGGGAAGTGAACACGGTTTCTGTGTTATGCTTGACGTAAGTAGGAGTTCAGGATCACTTATTGATCATTGCTAGCTTCACGACCGTTCCGCTTGCTCTCTTCTCGCTCTTATTTGCGTATGTTAGCCACCATATCTTGCTTAGTCGCTGCTGCAGCCTCACCACTTTACCCCTTCCTTTCCTTTAAGCTTTGCTAGTCTTGATACCCATGGTAATGGGATTGCTGAGTCCTCGTGGCTCACAGATTACTACAACAACAGTTGGAGGTACAGGTTGGGCGATGATCATGATGCGAGAGCGATGCTTGCTTGCATTGAGTTCTTCTTCTGCTTCTTCTTCGATCTGGGGATAGAATCCAGGTCGGCAGCCTGGGCTAGCAGGGTGGATGTCGTTTGAGTTTCTGTTTGTGATTCATCCGTAGTCGGATGATGCTCTTATGTTTTGTGATGTTGTATTCGTGTGGCATTGTATGCCTCTTGTATGTATCCCCATCTATTATGTAATGTTGATGTAATGATATCCACCTTGCAAAAGCGTTTCAATATGCGGGTCTATCCTTGGTGGGACCTTCGAGTTCATTTTGGATAGGGTCGCATATTGGGCGTGACACCCCGGGTGCCCGGACATGATGACCCCGGGTGCCCGGCCCTGCAGCCGCGGGGTGGGCAAAGCCCCAGGTCACCCTAGGTGCCTAGCCTCCTAGCCCCAGGTGCCCGGCCCGCCTCCACCCAGGCGACGCCGTGGGTGCCCGACCCCCTCCCGCTGGAGCTGCTACCACTCCCCCGGGTGCCCGGGCCACCACACCCCGGGTGCCCGGTCCCTCCCAGCCGATCGATACGTCTCCAACGAATCTACTTTTCCAAACACTTTTGCCCTTGTTTTGGACTCTAACTTGCATGATTTGAATGAAACTAACCCGGACTGACGCTGTTTTCAGCAGAACTGCCATGATGTTGTTTTATGTGTAGAAAAGAAAAGTTCTCGGAATGTCCTGAAAACCCACGGAGGCACTTTTTGTAATTAATAAAATTTCTGGGCGAAAGAAATACACCAGGGGGCCCAAGGCCTATCCACAAGACAGCCCCCCCTGTAGGGCGCGCCCCCCTATCTCGTGGGCCCCCTGGACCTCCACCAACCTCAACTCCAACTCCATATATTCACGTTCGGGGAGAAAAAAATTGGAGAGAAAGTTTCATCGCGTTTTACCACACGGAGCCGCCGCCAAGCCCTAATCTCTCTCGGGAGGGATGATCTGGAGTTCATTCGGGGCTCCGGAGAGGGGGATTCGTCGCCGTCGTCATCATCAACCATCCTCCATGACCAAATTTCATGATGCTCACCGCCGTGCGTGAGTAATTCCATCATAGGCTTGCTGGACGGTGATGGGTTGGATGAGATTTACCATGTAATCAAGTTAGTTTTGTTAGGGTTCGATCCCTAGTATCCACTATGTTCTGAGGTTGATGTTGCTATGACTTTGCTATGCCTAATGCTTGTCACTAGGGCCCGAGTGCCATGATTTCAGATCTGAACCTATTATATTTTCATGAATATATGTGTGTTCTTGATACTATCTTGCAAGTCTATAGTCACCTATTATGTGTTATGATTCGACAACCCCGAAGTGACAACAATCGGGATACTTCTCGGTGATGACCGTAGTTTGAGGAGTTCATGTATTCACTATGTGCTAATGCTTTGTTCCGGTTCTCTATTAAAAGGAGGCCTTAATATCCCTTAGTTTCCGCTAGGACCCTGCTGCCACGGGAGGGTAGGACAAAAGATGTCATGCAAGTTCTTTTCCATAAGCACATATGACTATTTACGGAATACATGCCTACATTAGATTGATGAACTAGAGCTAGTTCTGTGTCACCCTATGTTATATCTATTACATGAGGAATCGCATCCGGCATAATTATCCATCACTGATCCAATGCCTAAGAGCTTTTCACATATTTTTCTTCGCTTATTTACTTTTCCGTTGCTACTGTTACAACTGCTACAAAAACCCAAAAACATTTATCTTTACTTTTGCTACTGTTACCATTATTATCATACCACCTTTGCTACTAAATACCTTGCTGCAGATACTAAGTTATCCAGGTGTGGTTGAATTGACAACTCAACCGCTAATACTCAAGAATATTCTTTGGCTCCCCTTGTGTCGAATCAATAAACTTGGGTTGAATACTTTACCCTCGAAAGCTGTTGCGATCCCCTAAACTTGTGGGTTATGAAGACTAATTTCTGGCACCGTTGCCGGGGAGCACAGCTCTATTCTCTGAGTCACTTGGGATTTATATCCGTTGATCACTATGAAGAACTTAAAAGACGCTAAAACCAAGATTTTCCCTCAACTACGAGGGGAGGTAAGGAACTGCCATCTAGCTCTGCACTAGATTCTCCTTCCGTTATTGATAGGCTTGCGACACCTAAACCTGCTACTGCTATGAATTCTGATATGTCGCATGTTATTGATGATGCCACTTCTGCTATGCATGATGAAACTACTTCTGTGCGTGATACTACTTTGCCATTAGGTGAATTTCTTGATGAACAACTTGCTAGAGTTAGGGGGAATGAAAATATTGAAGATGCTATTATTGATGATAGTGATGATGAAGGTTCTCCCAATGATTATGTATTGCCTATTGTTCCTAAGGGTTATGTTATGAATGAAGAAGCTGCTAGGGAAATCTTTGCCTGCAATGATAGATATGATCTTAAGAAATTATTAGCTAAATGGAAGCAGCAGTCTCTTAATGCTAGAATGAAACCGACCCTGCTTTTGCTACTTCACCTATCTGTGTTACTGATAAGGATTATGAATTCTCTGTTGATCCTGGAATTATTACTTTAGTTGAATCTGATCCTTTTTATGGCTGAAACTGTTGTGGCACATCTTACCAAGTTGAATGATATAGCTACCCTGTTTACTAATGATGAGAAGTCTTGGTATTTTTATATCCTTAAGATATTTCCGTTCTCGTTAAAGGGTGATGCTAAGACTTGGTATGATTCTCTTGCTCCTGGTTGTGTGCGTAGTCCCTAGGATATGATTTATTACTTCTCTGCTAAATATTTCCCTGCTCATAAGAAACAAGCTGCCTTGTGGGAATATATAATTTTGTGCAAATCAAAGAAGAGAGTCTCCCACAAGCTTGGGGGAGGCTTCTCCGGTTACTTAGTGCTTTGCCTGATCATCCTCTCAATAAAAATGAAATACTTGATATCTTTTATAATGGACTAACCGATGCTTCCAAGGACTACTTGGATAGTTGTGTTGGTTGTGTTTTCAAGGAAAGAACAGTCGACGAAGCTGAAATATTATTGAATAATATGTTGACCAATGAAAATAATTGGACTCTTCCTGAGCCAATTCCTGAAGCAATTCCTGAACCAATTGAGCCAATTCCAGAGCCTATTCCTAAACCCACTCCGAAGAAGAGAGGTGTTTTATTTCTTAGTCCTGAAGATATGCAAGAGGCAAAGAAATCAATGAAAGAAAAAGGTATTAAAGCTGAAGATGTTAAGAATTTACCTCCTATTGCAGAAATTCATGGTCTTAATATACCACCTGTTGAAGAACCATATTGTCTTGATAACCCGACACAGGTAGTAAAGGTAAATTCTCCCTATAGATATGATAAAGTTGAAATCCCCTCTACTAAATTTCATAGCCCATGCTTAGATGAATTTGATGACTTTATGGCTAGACAAGAAAGTTATAATGCTTATGTTGGTAGAGAGTTAAAGAATAATGCTTTCGAGATAGGACGTGTAAGTGATAATCTGGCTAGAGTTCAAGATGAACTTCACCTCGTTAGCAAATATGCTTCTATGGTTGCTACTCAAGCTGAGCAAGTACTTAAAGCTCAAAATGATTTGCTTGAGGAATTAAATAATAAAAATGACTTTCATGTTAGAGTGGCTACTAGAACTGGTAGAATGACTCAGGAACCTTTGTATCCTGAAGGCCACCCTAAGAGAATCGAGCAAGATTTTCAGAGAAATAATTTAGAGGCACCTAGTTCTTCTAAAAAGAAGAAAAAGAAAAACGATAGGCCTTTGCATGCTTCTAGTGAACCCACTGTAGACACACCTGAGAATCCCAATGATATTTCTATTTCTGATGCTGAAACTCTATCAGGTGATGAACATGAACCTAGTGATAATGTTAATGATAATGTTCATGTTGATGCTCAACCTAGCAAAAACAATGATGTAGAGATTGAACCTGTTGTTGATCTTGATAACCCACAATCAAAGAATCAACATTATGATAAGAGAGATTTTGTTGCTAGGAAGCACGGTAAAGAAAGAGAACCATGGGTTCAGAAACCCATGCCCTTTCCTCCTAAACCATCCAAGTCAAAGGATGATGAGGATTTTGAGAGCTTTGCTGAAATGATTAGACCTATTTTCTTACGTATGCGTTTAACTGATATGCTAAAAGTAAATCCTTATGCTAAGTATATGAAGGATATCATTACAAACAAAAGAAAGATATCGGAAGCTGAAATTTCCACCATGCTTGCTAATTACACTTTTAAGTGTGGAATACCAAAGAAACTTGGAGATCCGGGGGTACCAACTATACCATGCTCCATTAAAAGAAATTATGTTAGAACTGCTTTATGTGATCTTGGAGCCGGTGTTAGTGTTATGCCTCTCTCTTTATATCATAGACTTGAATTGAATAAGTTGACACCTACTGAAATATCTTTGCAAATGGCTGATAAATCAACTGCTATACCTGTCGGTATTTGTGAGGATGTGCCTGTTGTGGTTGCAAATGTCACTATCTTAACGGACTTTGTTATTCTTGATATTCCCGAGGACGATAGTATGTCTATTATCCTTGGTAGACCTTTTCTTAATACTGCAGGGGCTGTTATTGATTGCAACAAAGGCAATGTCACTTTTCATGTTAATGGTAATGAGCATACGGTACACTTTCCGAGGAAACAATCTCAAGTTCATAGCATCAATTCTATTGGAAAAGTTCCAACTATCATTATTGGAGGTTTTGAATTTCCTCTCCCTACTGTCAAGAAAAAGTATGATATTCTTATTGTTGGGGATTTTCATATCCCCGTTGAGGTAACTTAGTGTTATTCGAAATTTCTCCGGTTCCGTGCTATTTGGAATGAGTTTGTTAACAAGACTTGATCAACCTTGTTAGTGGGTTCATTTTGACGATCACGAGATGGATGAAACTAGAAGGCACAACCTTCTGTACCCTCTTTTTACTTTCTGTTATTTAGATTAAATAAAGCAAAAATAGTATTATCCATCTGTTTTCTGAATTATCCATGCATTAAAAAATAGCCCGAAAATAAAAGTGCTCCAAATGCCCTGCAAATTTAGTATGATTTTTTCTCGAATATTTGAGGATTTTAGGCACTAAAATCACTGCAGGAGGGGCAAGCACCAGGCCACGAGAGTGGAGGGCGCCCCCCCTATAGGGTGCGCCCCCTGTTTCGTGGTCCCCTGGTGGCCCCCCTCCACTTATGCCAGCACCCACACACTTCATCTTCCACACACAAAAATCCCCATCCAGCTCAAGCACGAGTTCTAGCTCGTTTTGCTGTGATTTTCGATCTCCTTACTCAAAGCTCCATTCACAAAACTGCTTTGGGAGATTGTTGCTTGGTATGTGACTCCTCCATTGGTCCAATTAGTTTTTGTTCTAGTGCTTTATTCATTGCAAATTTTTGTTGCATAGGTGACCTTGTTCTTGAGCTTGCATGTTAAATTTTTGAGGTCCCAAGCAATTCCAATGCATGATATAGGCTCTAGGCACTTGTAGGATTAGTTGCTATCAATCTTGTTTAGTTTTGTTCACTTTCATTTGGATGTTACTAAAATTTCAAAAAAATTCAGAAAAAGAATTATGCTTAGAAGAATGTACCAAGGTGGTTCCGCGGCAAAGAAAGGGCCAAGGATTGCTATACCTGAGCAAGATGTTGAATTGCCGAAGGACGCAGATGTACGGGCTTGTGAGTGGCCATCCGATGATTTTATGGTCGAAGCGGGCTTCAAGGAGGAATTTGACGCGTATGTGCGTAATGCCGAGATGGAGGACTTCTTACAAGATAAGTGTCTTCAGTACTATCAATTGACTGATTCCTTTGTGCGGAGGTTCCAATATAATTGTACGCGTAATACTACTAGTGTCATGTTTGATATTTATGATACATCTTATACCATGGATTTAGAGGATTTCACAACTACTTGCAAACTCCCGTAGTGGGGTAATATTAATGGTCCTCGCAAATCTGAATTTAGAGATTTTCTTGCTAGTATTACTATGGGAGAATCTAGGGACATAGCACAAGCTACCATAGGGAGTATTCATTTTCCGGCTATACATTATATTGCTCTCTTTATTGGTAGATGCATTAACGGTAAGGACGAAGCTTGTCACATGTGTGTCCCTGACCTGTGTGTCCTCAAGAGTGTTGTTTCAGGTTATAAAGGTTATAACTTGGGGGCAATAGTTGCACGTAGGTTGCAGAATAATAGTAGAAAGGGAGATTTATTTGGAGGAATTTATGCAACCCGTGTGGCTAATTATCTTAATATAGCCCCACAAGAGGGGGATATGATTTTACCTCCTGTTTATTTGGATAAAGAAGCTATGTTTAATCATCATTTTCTTGAGAGGAATGAACAATTCCTCCATTATCGACTATTCTATGACAGACGCAACGTCGTCCCTGTTACTCTTCCTGCTCCCTACCTTTTTGATTATCAGGCAAAAGGAAGATATGTTGTCACCAGGGAGGAAACAGCTAAATATGAGAGGGGAGTGGAGGCAGCTCGCCAACACGCTGCAGCTCCGGAGGCGGTTGCCGCTACATCTCAGTACAACCCCGGTTTCACTTATGGATATCAGCCAGGCGATCCTTGGTACTAGACCAACTTAGGCCAAAAGCCTAAGCTTGGGGGAGTATGTATTTCTCACTGACTTTACATTCATGTTCACACACTAGTCGTCGGTGCTCATACTCTTTCATTGTATTATCCATGCCAGTTTAAATTTATTTTTCTAGTTTTCTTCTAGTGTGCTTGATAAACCTTAAGAAAAAACCAAAAAAAATAGTTAGTTTAATTTCCATGCTTGTATGTAACGCCCCGGATACAACTTTCCATATTCGTAACTCCGACTCTTGCCATTTCCGGCTATGTGATTTATCATTTCCTCCGTGGTTGGGTTTTATCTGTTGTTTTGCATTTTGTTCTTGTTATGCATCTCATCTCATGTCATCATCTGCATTTCATCCGCATGTTTTTCAGAACTTGCATCCGTTCGTGTTCCGCCGGTTCTCTCCGTTGTCCGTTCTGAGCCCGACCACACTCGCACGCGCCCGCGGCACCTCCGAAATATTATTTTATTAGTGGCATAAAAATGTTCTCGGAATGGGTTGCAACTTGTCATGCGGTCTTATTATAGTGTAGACAGGCCGCCTGTCAAGTTTCGTCGCATTCGGAGTCCGTTTGATAGCCCTACCGTTAAAGTTATAGCCGCACTATAGCCGGTCTAGCGTCGGACGTTTTCGGTACCCGAAAGCTGCCATCGGGTCGCCCTGTTTCTCTCTCTTCTCAGCTCGAGGCATTCTACACAGCCCACCTGCAACCACCGACCCCCTCTTCCGTGCGTCCGAAAAACTTGCCCGAACCCGAACCGGTCTGTCGTCACTGTTGGATCCGAATCATCCCCAATCATCCCGAAAGTATCTTCGTTTCTTTGTTGGTTTCTCCCTAGTCTATTTTTTCCGTCCATCCGATTACGATCGGAGGGAGGAGATAGCCCCTAGCCTAACCTACCCGCTATATATACTAGTCTAAACTGAGACCAAATCCCTAATTTCTAGGGATCCTCCTAGCCGCCGCCGCCACCTCTCTCCCGCATCCACCTCGGGATCCTCCCATTCCCCACCGAGCCAATCGCCAGCCTCTTTCCCGATCCACCCCTCGCCGAGCCTTCGTACAGCAGCCAGCCGGCGCCCGATCCAGGATGGATCGAGGCCACGGCCTCGCCCACCTCTGCCTCCTCTGCTACCGAGCGCGACTCGCCTTCGTCTCCTCCACCCCGCCGGCGAACCCAGCCACCAAAGCCACGCCGCCGTCCTCGTCCCGGCTCGTCCTCCTCTCGGTTGGATGGAGCAAGAGCTCGCGCCCGAGGCCTCCCGTCCCCTCGCACATCCACGCCTGAGCTCGACCTCCTCTGCCGCCTTCCCATCGTCTTCCCCGAGCTCGGCCGGTGACTTTCGCCCTCCAGGCCAGTGCCCCGAACGTTTCCTCTTCTCCCCCCTTCTCTGTTTTCCTCTCTCTCTCATCGATCTCTCTCCCTCCCACTCTGCAGGACGCCATGGAGCTCCGCCCGTCGTCGGTGGTCCTCGTCGTCGCCGGGAATGGGTTCCCCACCACCGGATCTGGCGGATCCCGGTCGTCCCTCACCTTCCCCGCGGTTCCCCTCTCGCTGTCGACCTCCAGGCGCCGCCCGCAGCTTCCCTGCATCGAGCGAGAGGAGCTCGATCGGTCCAAACGCGCATTGACCACGGCCCAGCGTCGCCAGCAGCCAGATCCAGCCGGCCCGCTTGCCCCGCCGGCCTGCTGCCTCCACCGAACCGGGCCAAGGCCCATGGTGAGCGCCCCAGTGCCCACCAGATTCAGCCCAATGAATGTTTTTTTAACTGCGTGCGAATTTGCTAATTTGTCCAGAGGCTGCCTGTTTTACAGAAAACCCCTTGCACTTCATGCATTTAATTACTCACAAACCGTGCATCGGATTAAAATGGTTTAAACATGTAACTTGCTTAGAATTTTGTGTAGATAAATAATATGCCATTTTCATCCATGTTTAAAATGTTTAAATTTCTGTTTGCATTAATTTTCTTAACTGCCATGCTAAATGCTTTATTTCATAACCAAATAAACGTAACTCTGTTTTAAATAAACTTTATATGTAAATGGGGTGGAAAAAATGCCTAGTTTAACATGGTGCACTTTATTTTCTTGTTTAACAACCTTAAAATATGGTTTAGGGCAGAACAGTACCAAATCTAAAATATGGACATGATGTTTTTCCGGAATTGTTGTTTGTTGTTCCGGCCTCATTTAAACTTGCCTAAATAGTTAGTTTTGTCATGCTGCACCTCTTGCCATGTTAACCAACATTTAATATTGTTGAGTCCCTAACCGGGAGTGAACTAAATAATTGATGTGGTGTTTTGCATGTTGAGCTCCACTTAATTTGTAGGATTGTTTGTGCACTTTGCCCTACCATGCCTTATTAAACCAGACATGCATCATACTTGTTTGTGCATCATGCCATGTTTATGCTCGTGCATTTACCATGTTGTTTGTTTCTTTCCGGTGTTGCTTCTTAGTTCCGGTAATGTTGTGATTGTGAGGATTCGTTCGACTACTCCCGTCCGTCTTCTTCATGGACTCGTTCTTCTTCCTAGCGGGATTTCAGGCAAGATGACCGCTACCCTGGATCTCACTACTATCATTGCTATGCTAGTTGCTTCGTTCTATCGCTATGCTGCATTACCTATCTTTTGCTCCTCAAGCCTCCCCAAATTGCCATGAACCTCTAAGCTTTGACAGCCTTCCTAGCAAACCGTTGTTTGGCTATGTTACCGCTTTTGCTCAGCCCCTCTTAGAGTGTTGCTAGTTGCAGGTGAAGTTGAAGATTTCTCCATGGTGGACAAGATTTTGGTTGGGATATCACAATATCTCTTATATTATTAATGCATCTATATATTTGGTAAAGGGTGGAAGGCTCGGCATTATGCCTGGTGTTTTGTTCCACTCTTGCCGCCCTAGTTTCCGTCATACCGATGTTATGTTCCCGCATTTTGCATTCCTTACGCGGTCGGGTGATTTATGGGACCCCCTCGACAGTTCGCTTTGAATAAAACTCCTCCAGCAAGACCCAACGTTGGTTTTACCATTTGCCTCACCACCACCTATATTTCCCTTGGGAGTAATTAACCCAAGGGTCATCTTTATTACAGCCCCCCCGGGCCAGTGCTTGTCTAAGTGTTGGTCCGAACCAGAGCCACTTGCAGCGCCACCTCGGGGAAACTCGAGGTCTGGTTTTAGTTGTACATAGTGTTCATCCGGTGTTGCCCTGAGAACGAGATATGTGCAGCTCCTATCGGGATTGTCGGCGCATCGGGCGGTCTTGCTGGTCTTGTTTTACCATTGTCGAAATGTCTTGTAAACCGGGATTCCGAGTCTGATCGGATCTTCCTGGGAGAAGGTCTATTCCTTCGTTGATCGCGAGAGCTTGTCATGGGCTAAGTTGGGACACCCCTGCAGGGTATAATCTTTCGAAAGTCGTGCCTGCGGTTATAGGCAGATGGGAATTTGTTAATGTCCGGTTGTAGATAACTTGACACCAGATCTGAATTAAAACGCATCAACTGCGTGTGTAGCCGTGATGGTCTCTTTTCGGCGGAGTCCGGAAAGTGAACAGGGTCTTTGGGTTATGTTTGATGTAAGTAGGAGTTCAGGATCACTTCTTGATCATTGCTAGCTTCACGACCGTTCCGCTTGCTCTCTTCTCGCTCTTATTTGCGTATGTTAGCCACCATATATGCTTAGTCGCTGCTGCAGCCTCACCACTTTACCCCTTCCTTTCCCTTTAAGCTTTGCTAGTCTTGATACCCATGGTAATGGGATTGCTGAGTCCTCGTGGCTCACAGATTACTATAACAACAGTTGCAGGTACATGTTATGCGATGATCATGACGCGAGAGCGATGCTTGCTTGCGTTGAGTTCTTCTTCTGCTTCTTCGATCAGGGGATAGGTTCCAGGTCGGCAGCCTGGGCTAGCAGGGTGGATGTCATTTGAGTTTCTGTTTGTGTTTCATCCGTAGTCGGATGATGCTCTAATGTATTGTGATGTTGTATTCGTGTGGCCTTGTATGCCTCTTGTATGTATCTCTATCTATTATGTAATGTTGATGTAATGATATCCACCTTGCAGAAGTGTTTCAATATGCGGGTCTATCCTTGGTGGGACCTTCGAGTTCCTTTTGGATAGGGTAGCATATTTGGCGTGACAAGTTGGTAATCAGAGCCTCGACCGACCATAGGATCCCCCTTGTTTGTTGGTCGTTGTTGAGTCTAGAAAAAAAATGTTTTGAGTCTTAGGATTATATATATTGAAGAGTTTGATTCTTTTTACTCCTCAGCCCCCTTCATCGCTCTGGTGAGGACTCTTGACGTAGATGTTTTGTCTTTCCTCTCCTCAAATTTCACTAAAAAAAATTTAGGATCACGCGGGTATCTTGGAATCGTTCCGATGGTTTTGTGACGAGAACATTGTTCTTGGTGCCTCCTATCTATTATGTGGCTTTGACCCGGGGAGTTGAGCTCCGAGGTGTTGTCGTCACAATTTTATCGTTGCAGTTCTGGAAGACCTGAGTTTTGCCGACATCAAAAATCTCTTTTGTGCAGTTGTTGGTGAGATAACCTCGATGTCACCCAGTACTGGGGAGTTCGGGAGTATTGCCATAACTCATATAACGGATGCTTTTCGAAGGTTGAGGTACACGATCTCCGAAGGTTTCTTGGTTATGTGTTGACGGATGGATACAGCTGGATGTAGGGATTGTTAGTTTGGGTGAGATATATATTGCTTCCCCTGTATCCCCAACACCAGATTGCATAACCAGAAAGTTTTGGGAGTTTTATAGGTGGGAATTCAAGTAGCTCCTAGAATATCTTTCCGACAGATGCATGATATGGGATTGGGTAAATCTCTATCATATGTATTTGTTCCGGCTTATTCTGCAAGCCAAATCCTTTGTTTTGTTTTGAGTTGTGGTATTTGAGTTGCTTCAATGTCAAGTGTTGATTCCATACCTTTTCCTAAGCGGTGTTCTCATATTTCTATGAGAGTGCTAATCCTTCTTGTTTATCAAGATTGTCATGTCAATTCTTTTCCAAACCGGCGTGCTTCTCTTCAAGTGGATCCGATCATTTTTCAACATCCGCAAGATCAACTCTAAGTTTTCTCACCGGTGTTTGTTTCATCCATCCCAAGTTGCCATTGTTTTCCCGCCCTCCCACCCTTTTTCTTCAAGGACTCAGATTTCTTAATCAGGTACCCTTTAATTTGTGGGAAGTCTCTTCATTCTTTTCTTTCAATGTTCTTATCCGGTGATTCTCACAAAGATACTAACGGAGCTTTGAGTTTATCATTCTTCGTTCTCTTTTTCTTCTCTGGTGGTTTCAATTCAAGCCTTGTCGATCATACCCTTTCCTTGTTTCAAATATTTTTCTCATGCTGGTGTATCTCTTGATCATTCACCTCTCACTTTCCATTTGTTCCGGTGTGCTGACGATACCTCAAAAGTTTCATGTTATCATTCCTAATCTGTTCAAGATATCTCGAGGTTGTTATCTCTTTTCAAGCCATTTAATTCAACCGGTGCAATCCCCCCCTTTCAATCAATTGTTCAACGGTGTATCTTTTAGTGGGCCCTAACCCACAGGTCTTTTCCCAGGATCTTACCTGACTCTTCTAATTTCCCGGAGCTATTCCCAAATTCATTTCAAAGTTTGACGTAAGAATGAATTATCATCAGTTATATTCCTTCTTCAAGATCGCTTTTAAAACATTTTCATCGTTGGTTCAACATTTCTATTCTTCTTTGCTCCGGAGTGTCTCATAAATTGTCATGGTGGTTCTCGTCATCATTCTCAACATGTGAAGACCGAAGAAGTGTTTCCTCTAAATCTTGTCCTTTCTCTCGAAGATTCATGGCTCTCTTAAATTCTTTTCACCCATCTGGAGCAATTCAAGAGTCTTTTCAGATTGATTCTCTGGTGCACATCATCTCATAATCATTCATTCCAGCCTTCAGCTATCGTTATCCAAATGTTACCGGTGCACCGCTCAAGTATTCTCTAATCAGTTCATGATCTCTTCGTTCTCATGTATCTAGATCCCCTCGAGCATATTGGTTCTTCTAATTCTTCCCGGTGATTCATTCTCTTTAATCAGTCATTTCCGAATTCTTACGGTGGTTTGTTCAAGATTCCTCTTCCTTTGTTCTCATATTAATTTATTCGTTGTTTCAATCCCACTGGTGGCTCCATCAATACCTTCTCAAGTTTACGCTATATCTTTCTTAATCCTTTTTCAAGGGGAATAAGTAGTATGCCAAATCCGTTGCTTGTCATCAATTAAATTTGATGAAGGATAAGCATACAATAAATCTTATTCTTATTTCCTCGAGGTGACTCAATTCTTTTTACGGAGATTATTCATGATGAATAAATTCTTGATTACAAGTGATTCATCTTTCTTTCCGGAGTTGGTCATCATATCACATTCTCGGTTCGAGAGGCTTCAACTTTCTGTTCGGAGTTCCAAGCTCTCTCAATTATCTTGTCGCGAAACTCCATCTAAATTATTGCAAGGCTTCACCTTGTGTTTTCAACTTCTCTTCCTTTTTATCATCCTTTTATTACCGGATTTCTTCATGGAGGTTATACATGGTGGTTCGTCAAGGATTCTATTCATTCTTCAATTGTTCTTCAAGATTTCTCTCGAAGTTATGACCCGCCAAGCTATACTCAAAAAATAAGCATGGTGCTCAACACATGTTTTGTTTTGGGGAGTTCAAGGATTCTTCATCTTGCATTCCGAAGTGCAATCCTTTCTACCTTATCTTTTGAGATGGTGTTATGTCATCCTTGGCAATTTCTCCTCGTGCTTCATGATTCACAAGTTGTCAGGAATGAGTTAATTAAATCCATCATTTTCTCTTCGTTCAAGATATCTTTTCGACCAATCAATCTCTTTGTTGGAGTTATCTTGGGTTAGTTTTCACCTAAAGCCTTCCCTAAGGAATGTTGCTCATTGTGGTGCTTATCAATGATCCAAGTTTTTCTCCTATCCTCTCGGCGAAAGGAGTTGTCATCTCCATGTTGACCTCAATCCAATCTATTGTTTCAGTTAGTGGCAAAATTTCGCCTCAATTTTGAGAAGTTTTCCATAAGCCCACTACAAACTTGTGTTTTTTGTTGTTGATTTTACAACAACTCCATTCTATTCTTCTTTGCAAGGATGCTTTCCAAGTTCATTCCTGGCAGAAGATTTCATTTTCTTCCCCGCCCCTTTTATCCCAACAATCTAGCTTCTATTCTTTCGTTCCGAAGGCATTGTGATGTTGCTCTCTTCACTAATCATCTCGTTTTGTCAAGATCATGTTCTTTTCGTGCTTATCCATTTAACCGGAGTGTTGTGTCATCTCTTCAAGTTCTTTTCATCTTATCAAGTTTTCCTTCTTCTTTCAGTCGGAGTGCTCCCCAAATTATATCATTCTTATTCATTCTTATCTTGCTTCAACCAGAGTGGTTTCAATTCCTTCTTGTCCATTGTGCTCGTCATTCATGTCTTTGTAACCTTCAAGTTCTCATAATGTTCCTTGTTCCTCTTTTCTAACGGATTGCTTGCAATCTCGTTCATCTCTTTTATACTCTTTCTTCTTAATTGCTCAACCTCTCAAGGTTCATGGTTTCACTCGTTTGTCAAAGAAGCAACTTAGTTTTACCTCTTCTCTTCCTTTTCCTTTTCCCTCCGGTGCCATCCTAGATCTCGGGACGAGATCCTCTCGTAGTGGTGGAGTGTTGTAATGCCCCGGATACAACTTTCCATATTCGTAACTCCGACTCTTGCCATTTCCGGCTATGTGATTTATCATTTCCTCCGTGGTTGGGTTTTATCTGTTGTTTTGCATTTTGTTCTTGTTATGCATCTCATCTCATGTCATCATCTGCATTTCATCCGCATGTTTTTCAGAACTTGCATCCGTTCGTGTTCCGCCGGTTCTCTCTGTTGTCCGTTCTGAGCCCGACCACACTCGCACGCGCCCGCGGCACCTCCGAAATATTATTTTATTAGTGGCATAAAAATGTTCTCGGAATGGGTTGCAACTTGTCATGCGGTCTTATTATAGTGTAGACAGGCCGCCTGTCAAGTTTCGTCGCATTCGGAGTCCGTTTGATAGCCCTACCGTTAAAGTTACAGCCGCACTATAGCCGGTCTAGCGTCGGACGTTTTCGATATCCGTAAGCTGCCACCGGGTCACTCTGTTTCTCTCTCTTCTCAGCTCGGGGCATTCTACACAGCCCACCTGCAACCACCGACCCCCTCTTCCGTGCGTCCGAAAAACTTGCCCGAACCCGAACCGGTCTGTCATCACTGTTGGATTCGAATCATCCCCAAACATCCCAAAAGTATCTTCGTTTCTTTGTTGGTTTCTCCCTAGTCTATTTTTTCCGTCCGTCCGATTACGATCGAAGGGAGGAGATAGCCCCTAGCCTAACCTACCCGCTATATATACTAGTCTAAACCGAGACCAAATCCCTAATTTCTAGGGATCCTCCTAGCCGCCGCCGCCACCTCTCTCCCGCATCCACCTCGGGATCCTCCCATTCCCCACCGAGCCAATCGCCAACCTCTTTCCCGATCCACCCCTCGCCGAGCCTTCGTACAGCAGCCAGCCGGCGCCCGATCCAGGATGGATCGAGGCCACGGCCTCGCCCGCCTCTGCCTCCTCTGCTACCGAGCGCGACCCGCCTTCGTCTCCTCCACCCCGCCGGTGAACCCAGCCACCAAAGCCACACCGCCGGCCTCGTCCCTGCTCGTCCTCCTCTCGGTTGGATGGAGCAAGAGCTCGCGCCCGAGGCCTCCTGTCCCCTCGCACATCCACGCCTGAGCTCGACCTCCTCTGCCGCCTTCCCATTGTCTTCCCCGAGCTCGGCCGGCGACCTTCGCCCTCCAGGCCAGTGCCCCGAACCTTTCCTCTTCTCCTCCCTTCTCTGTTTTCCTCTCTCTCTCATCGATCTCTCTCTCCCTCCCACTCTGCAGGACGCCATGGAGCTCCGCCCATCGTCGGTGGTCCTCGCCGTCGCCGGGAACGGGTTCCCCACCACAAGATCTGGCGGATCCCGGTCGTCCCTCGCCTTCCCCGCAGTTCCCCTCTCGCCGTCGACCTCCAGGCGCCGCCCGCAGCTTCCCTGCATCGAGCGAGAGGAGCTCGATCGGTCCAAACGCGCGTTGACCGCGGCCCAGCGTCGCCGACAGCCAGATCCAGCCGGCCCGCTTGCCCCGCCGGCCTGCTGCCTCCACCGAACCGGGCCAAGGCCCATGGTGAGCGCCCAGTGCCCACCAGATTCAGCCCAATGAATGTTTTTTTAACTGCGTGCGAATTTGCTAATTTGTCCAGAGGCTGCCTGTTTTACAGAAAACCCCTTGCACTTCATGCATTTAATTACTCACAAACCGTGCATCGGATTAAAATGGTTTAAACATGCAACTTGCTTAGAATTTTGTGTAGATTGATAATCTGCCATTTTCATCCATGTTTAAAATGTTTAAATTGCTGTTTGCATTAATTTGCTTAACTGCCATGCTAAAATGCTTTATTTCATAACTAAATAAACGTAACTCTGTTTTAAATAAACTTTATATGTAAATGGGGTGGAAAAATGCCTAGTTCAACATGGTGCACTTTATTTTCCTGTTTAACAACCTTAAAATATGGTTTAGGGCGGAACAGTACCAAATCCAAAATATGGACATGATGTTTTTCCGGAATTGTTGTTTGTTGTTCCGGCCTCATTTAAACTTGCCTAAATAGTAAGTTTTGTCATGCTTCACCTATTGCCATGTTAACCAACATTTAATATTGTTGAGTCCCTAACCGGGAGTGAACTAAATAATTGATGTGGTGTTTTGCATGTTGAGCTCCACTTAATTTGTAGGATTGTTTGTGCACTTTGCCATACCATGCCTTATTAAACCGGACATGCATCATACTTGTTTGTGCATCATGCCATGTTTATGCTCGTGCATTTACCATGTTGTTTGTTTCTTTCCGGTGTTGCTTCTTAGTTCCGGTAATGTTGTGATTGTGAGGATTCGTTCGACTACTCCCGTTCGTCTTCTTCATGGACTCGTTCTTCTTCCTAGCGGGATTTCAGGCAAGATGACCGCTACCCTGGATCTCACTACTATCATTGCTATGCTAGTTGCTTCGTTCTATCGCTATGCTGCGTTACCTATCTTTTGCTCCTCAAGCCTCCCCAAATTGCCATGAACCTCTAACCTTTGACACCCTTCCTAGCAAACCGTTGTTTGGCTATGTTACCGCTTTTGCTCAGCCCCTCTTATAGCGTTGCTAGTTGCAGGTGAAGTTGAAGATTTCTCCATGGTGGACAGGATTTTGGTTGGGATATCACAATATCTCTTATATTATTAATGCATCTATATATTTGGTAAAGGGTGGAAGGCTCGGCATTATGCCTGGTGTTTTGTTCCACTCTTGCCGCCCTAGTTTCCGTCATACCGATGTTATGTTCCTGCATTTTGCATTCCTTACGCGGTCGGGTGATTTATGGGACCCCCTCGACAGTTCGCTTTGAATAAAACTCCTCCAGCAAGGCCCAATGTTGGTTTTACCATTTGCCTCACCACCACCTATATTTCCCTTGGGAGTAATTAACCCAAGGGTCATCTTTATTACAGCCCCCCCGGGCCAGTGCTTGTCTAAGTGTTGGTCCGAACCAGAGCCACTTGCAGCGCCACCTCGGGGAAACTCGAGGTCTGGTTTTAGTTGTACGTAGTGTTCATCCGGTGTTGCCCTGAGAACGAGATATGTGCAGCTCCTATCGAGATTGTCGGCGCATCAGGCGGTCTTGCTGGTCTTGTTTTACCATTGTCGAAATGTCTTGTAAACCGGGATTCCGAGTCTGATCAGGTCTTCCTGGGAGAAGGTCTATTCCTTCGTTGTTCGCGAGAGCTTGTCATGGGCTAAGTTGGGACACCCCTACAGGGTATAATCTTTCGAAAGCCGTGCCTGCGGTTATAGGCAGATGGGAATTTGTTAATGTCCGGTTGTATATAAGTTGACACCAGATCCGAATTAAAACGCATCAACCGCGTGTGTAGCCGTGATGGTCTCTTTTCGGCGGAGTCCGGAAAGTGAACACGGTCTTTGGGTTATATTTGACGTAAGTAGGAGTTCAGGATCACTTCTTGATCATTGCTAGCTTCACGACCGTTCCTTTTGCTCTCTTCTCGCTCTTATTTCCGTATGTTAGCCACCATATATGCTTAGTCCCTGCTGCAGCCTCACCACTTTACCCCTTCCTTTCCCTTTAAGCTTTGCTAGTCTTGATACCCATGGTAATGGGATTGCTGAGTCCTCGTGGCTCACAGATTACTACAACAGCAATTGCAGGTACATGTTATGCGATGATCATGACGCAAGAGCGATGCTTGCTTGCGTTGAGTTCTTCTTCTGCTTCTTCGATCAGGGGATAGGTTCCAGGTCGGCAGCCTAGGCTAGCAGGGTGGATGTCGCTTGAGTTTCTGTTTGTGTTTCATCCGTAGTCGGATGATGCTCTAATGTATTGTGATGTTGTATTCGTGTGGCACTGTATGCCTCTTGTATGTATCCCCATCTATTATGTAATGTTGATGTAATGATATCCACGTTGCAAAAGCAATTCAATATGCGGGTCTATCCTTGGTGGGACCTTCGAGTTCCTTTTGGATAGGGTCGCATATTGGGCGTGACATTGTAGTAGATTTAAAATGAAAACCCAAAAAGATTTCTAGTTCTTCTTCTTACTTGTTGGGAACTTTCCCGTGTAAATCATTTTCTTTTCTTTTCTTTCCTTTGGGGGTCGAGAAGACCATATTGAAAATGCTTAGTGGCTCTCATATGCATGATTGTTTATTTAATTTAGAGCCCATATTACTTGTCTTCTCTTTTGAGTTGAATGCTTGCAAATTCCAGCTTAGTCCAATGCACGTGCACTATTATTGTTATACACATCGTTTAGTCGTGCAAGTGAAAGGCAATAATGACGATATATGATGGACTTATTGGGATGAGAAAAGCTGGTATGAACTCGACCTCTCTTGTTTTTGTAAATATGATGAGTTCATCGTTTCTGAGTCAGCTATTATGAAGTAAACATATTTGCAATGACATTTAGAGATTATAGTTGCTTGTGCCATGCTTGATTAGGTATGAGTTATAATGGTTTACCTTGCGTGCCAACATGCTATTAGAATGATTATGATGTGGTATGATGGGATGGTATCCTCCTTTGAATGAATTGAGTGACTCGACTTGGCACATGTTCACGCATGTAGTTGAATCAAATCAACATAGCCTTCACTATATTTATATTCATGGTAGATTATATCCTACTCATGCTTGTACTCGGTGTAAATGAATTTTGATGCATGTTTATGACTATTGTCGCTCTCTCAGTTGGTCATTTCCCAGTCTTTTGCTAGCCTTCACTTGTACTAAGAGGGAATACTGCTTGTATTTACCTGCCATAAAGTTGTTCCATATGAGTCCCCCATATCTTCCTATATGCGGTATTTACCTGCCGTTCCAAGTAAATTGGTATGTGCCAAACTCCAAACCTTCAAATGAAATTCGGTTTTGTATGCTCGAGCAGCTCATGTTACAACTAGGGCTGCATATATCTTCCATGCTAGGTGGGCTATTCTCACGAGGAGTGGACTCTGCTCCTCATTCACGAGAAAGGGCCGGTAATCGGGATGCCCAGTCCCATGATCCAAAAAAGATCAAAGCAAATCAAAATAATTAAACAAAACTCACCCAGGGTTGTTGTTAGTTGGAGGAACTCATTGTTTCGAGCATGCCATGGATTGATGCTTGTTGGTGGTTCGGGGAGTATAAACCTTTACCATTCTGTTTGGGAACTGCCTATAATGCATGTAGTATGGAAGATATAGCCATCTCATAGTTGTTGCGTTGATAGTGAAAGTATGCCGCTCAAAATGTTATTCAATCTCTATTTTAAAATCGAGCTCTGGCACCTCTACAAATCCCTATTTCCCTCTGCGAAGGGCCTATCTATTTACTTTTATGTTGAGTCATCACCCTTCTTATTAAAAAGTACCTGCTAGAGAGCACACTGTCATTTGCATTCATTACTATTGGTTTATATCGGGTATGACTTGACTGGATCTCTTTTACCATGAATTACAATGTTTAGTCAGTCCTTGATCTTTAAAGGTGCTCTGCATTTATGTTCTGCGGTCTCAGAAAGGGCTAGCGAGATACCATTTTGTTATATCATGTTATAATTATTTTGAGAAAGTGTTGTCATCTGAGTTTTATTATTATGGCTCGCTAGCTGATTATGCTATTGATATGAGTAATTGTGAGACCTAGGTGTTAAAGTTAGTACGGTTAGTTCATAGTATTTACTGAACCTGAATGATGGCTTTTCATGTTTACAACAACAAGAGCAAACAGAGTTTGAAAAAGTTTTTCTTTATCACTTTCAGTTTATCAACTGAATTGCTTGAGGACAAGCAAAGGTTTAAGCTCGGGGGAGTTGATACGTCTCTAACGTATCTACTTTTCCAAACACTTTTGCCCTTGTTTTGGACTCTAACTAGCATGATTTGAATGAAACTAACCCAGACTGACGCTGTTTTTAGCAGAACTACCATGATGTTGTTTTATGTGTAGAAAAGAAAAGTTCTCGGAATGTCCTGAAAATCCTTGGAGGCACTTTTTGGAATTAATAAGAATTTTTGGGCGAAAGAAATACACCAGGGGGACCAGGGCCTGTCCACGAGACTGGGGGCGCCCCCCCTGTAGGGTGTGCCCCCTATCTCGTGGGCCCCCTGGACCTCCACCGACCTCAACTTCAACTCCATATATTCATGTTCAGGGAGAAAAAAATTGGAGAGAAAGTTTCATCGCGTTTTACGACACGGAGCCGCCGCCAAGCCCTAATCTCTCTCAGGAGGGCTGATCTGGAGTCCGTTCGGGGCTCCGGAGAGGGGGATTCGTCGCCGTCGTCATCATCAACCATCCTCCATCACCAATTTCATGATGCTCACCGCCGTGCGTGAGTAATTCCATCGTAGGCTTGCCGGACGGTGATGGGTTGGATGAGATTTACCATGTAATCAAGTTAGTTTTGTTAGGGTTTGATCCCTAGTATCCACTATGTTCTGAGATTGATGTTGCTATGCTTAATGCTTGTCACTAGTGCCCGAGTGCCACTACTAGGGAAAGGGCTATAGATGGGATGCACACTAATGGTGCACCTGTCAGGTGGTGCGCCACTACTATATACTAATGGCGCACCATTTGGTGATGCGCCATTAGCGTGGAAGACACTAATGGCGCACTAGACACACGGTGCGCCACTAGTAATATTTTTTTTCCATTTTTTCATACATACTAATGGCGCATCCGGGCGAAGTGCGCCATTACTTGTTCTAACTAGTAATGGTGCACCAGACACACAGTGCGCCAGTATTGTATTCTTTTTTTATTCTTTTTTTATTCTAATGGCGCACCTCTGCGGGGTGCGCCATTAGTAAGCTTCCCCCCACTCCACCTATTCCCCTCCCTCCCTTCCTCCCCACTCGACCTAATTTGCCCCAACCGTACGCCGCCGCCGCGCCCGCACGCCCCCTCCGTCCCCTCCGTCCCCTGCCGCCGCCGCCCCGACCCCTGCCGGACTCCACCCCCGCGCCCCCGCCCCCCACCACTGTAGCT
>NC_041393.1:295532396-295598819 GCF_002162155.2 Triticum dicoccoides
GAGCCGGAGGAGGAGGACCAGGAGGAGGACGAGGAGGAGGAGGAGACGACGACCGCCTCTACCTCAGCTCAGCTCTGCTGCGGCGTGGTCTTATGCCGGCCCCGAGCCCTAGGGATCCGGCATGACCGCGGCTTCCTCCGGGTCCAAGGCGGTCGGACGGCGCCATGTACGCCCTCGACTGCAGGTGAGCCCCTCCCCTCCACTTCCTTCTTCTTCTTCCTCTTGCCCTCAACCTCTACTCCGAGTCTCGACCGCTGTGCCGAGCCCGTCCATCTCCGGCGATCTCACCACACAGTGCGAGCTCAACGACCGTTGTGCAGGGCACCACCACACAGGTGACCCTCTGAATGTCAAAGTAGATAATAGTGGACTTTAGGCTTTTTTAGAGGCAATACTAGTGAATTTCAGTTAACTCCTTACAGTTCAGATCATATTTTGATTGTCAATAATAGTGGACTTTTAAGGCTTTTTTAGGGGCAATACTAGTGGATTTTAGGCTTTTTTACAGAAAAAATAGGGGCAAGACTGTTACAGAAAAATTCAGTTAGGTACAGTTACAGAAAAATTCAGTTAGGCTTTTTTAGAGGCAATACTAGTGGATTTTAGGTATCTATTTGCTTGTCCTTCAAATAGGGGCAAGACTGTTACAGAAAAATTACTAAATACAGTTAGCTACTGTCAAAAAATTCAGTTAGGTACAGTTAGCATCATGTAAGAAAATGGCCATAATGTGCCCTGATAATGATGTATTTTGTCATAAAAATATCATATTTGTGACAGTTAGCATCAGTTAGGTATAGTTAGCATCAGTTAGGTACAATTAGACTTTCAGGTTTTCTCGGCTCTTTACTTTACTTTAATTCTGGCGGGTAGATTTCTCCTCCCTCGTGTGGCATCACTCTCATATGACAGTATTAGTTAGCAAAGATTTTGTATGCTATCCCCATTGATTTTGGGGACTGTATTGCTTTGCTTGGATTTTGATTTTGATTTCTACTATTGGATTGTGTTGAGGACAAGTTTTGTAGGTCTAGACCTTCAAATTTCATTCCTAGGTAGGGTAGCAATAGCCAGTAGCTTAATTACTTAGTTTTGACTACCTGTCTGTCAATCTCTAGGCCTGTAGTTGTAGGCTCTAGAATTCAATTCAGATAAGCACCTATCTATCATCATTTTCATTTCATTCTCACTTCGTTTCACCTATATATGTATGCTATATATCCTCCCTCTCCACAAACAAACATAGATAAACCATTTCTTACTCTAGATAGGTATGTACCCAATTCCTACACTAGATACATAGATAGGCAGCAGCAGCTTAACTGATCCCAAATCCTCCTCCTTCAAGGACCACTTCTGCCATTTCTTTGCTCCATATAAATTGCATACAAACAAATTAATGTGCTCAGATATTCACATTACAGTCAGTCAAACAAGATTTGGGGGGTAGTATTTCTGATTTTAGAGCACCTTTGTTGGATGTATTTTGTGATGAAAAAGACTCTTCCTTTGCGCTAGTTTTCCTCTCGTTTGTTGTTACGCAAGATTATGATGATGGAAGAGACATTACTGAAGTGTTAAAGTATGCATGTTTTTCTTAGTTGAAGAATCTGAGATATTGTGGTACAAGTTTGTGGCTTAAATTTGCTTGTTCTTTGTTGTTGCCCATGATGTGCAACATATGCAGCTAGATTATTCCTGCTCTTGTGTATCTGCTTTTATATTTATAACCTTCCATTACTGGATATTCCAATTGTGGTGTCCCTGTGATATAGGGTTGGCCGTTTAATTGATACACACCAAATTTTGCGGTAGTAGTCGTCGTTTCCTGATCAATCATGCCTAGTAGACTTTTTAATTAATTAGGAGCAGTGAACCCTTGTTTTGGAAACTTGAAATTGACTGGCTGTTTAGCAATGTTCAGTAGGACCGAATTGTAGTAGCGCATTTACAGGGTAAGCTTGATGCATTCTTTCCAGTATGTGTTCTTCTCTACTTGATGGTGTGATGAAATGGTGCTTGATCTGAAGTTAGAAAGCAAGAGTGTGACAAAGTTATGTTAGGACGTAGTTTGTGATGATGCTACTTGTGATCTTGTGATGAGGCTACTTGTGATCTTCTGATGATGCTACTTGTGATCTTCTGAAATGACCCATTGGTGACTTCATTACGTGGGGATAATGATTTTGCAGGTACCCCGAGAGGCCCTTGAGTTTGCCGGAATGTCGATTAACTTCCGTTCCGGAAAATTCGGGTACTCCATATGTCCTATTTTCAGCAAAGGTCATGCTGAAATTTTCCGTGAATTTTAGCATGACTTTGCTAAAAATAGGACATATGGGGTACTTGCGACTAATGCCTGTTATCATGCATGTTTTATGATCTGTTGTAAGGGTACTAATTGGTCTCTTCTGCTGCTTATCAGAGATGGCGGGTAGCAGCCACCGCTGCTCTGCGACACTGCAGTACGAGTTGGATGCTTCCGAGTTCTTCAGTATCATACTTGGGACTTCAGTATCATCCATGACGCAGGTATATAAAACGAGAGATCTCCCCTTCACCCATCTCATTATGATATCTGTTGTTTGCTACATCACTCATTGTCCCAAACTGCAGAGGCTGCCTGACAGTTTTATGAACATGCTAGGTGAAGATCCGCCAAATAATGTGAAGCTGCAACAGGCCGGCAGCGGGTTTCGCACGCAGTGGGATGTGGAGTTGGTGATCAAGGAGGGCCACATGTACTTGTCTCGTGGGTGGGAGAAGTTCTACCGTGCCTACGACCTGCGGCTGGGGTACTTCCTTCTCTTCAAGTACGACGATGACGCCACCATGCTCATCGTGATGGTGTTCAACGTGACTATGTGTCGCATGCACTACGCTGACGATGATGATGTCGGTACATTCTGCCTCTTCTTATTCCTCTACATTTGTCTTTGTCTCACATCGATTGTTAACGGTCATTGTTGCATTTGGACATGTAATGGGAGCAGCAGCAGCGACACTGGCTATAGCCAAAGCAACAGCGACTATGGCTGTAGCAAAAGCAACACCAATTCTGGCTTTAGCGAAAGCAGCAGCGATTCTGGCAGCAGCATAGACAACAAGAAGGATGATCCGAACTGGAGTGCGGAAGAAGAGGAGCAGAGTGGGGATGAGGAGATGTAGGATGACGATGGGCATCAGGCTGAGGATGACCTAGCACTGGTGGTGGCTGACCAAGGGCAAGAGATGGTGGTGGCTGACCATGGGCAAGAGATGGTGGTGGCTGACCATGGGCAAGAGATGGAGGTGGCTGAGGATGACCTAGCGATGGTCGTGCCCGTCGTGCCTGAAGGTGGCCTCGCGATGGTGGTGGTGCCTGATAATGACCATGCACCGGTGGTGGCGCTGGCGATCCCACAGTTGGGCGACATGACCACACAAATTGTGGTATAATACTACATCCCATTGCCTCCACCGCCTCGCCGCTCTTGGCGCATCAGCCTGAGGAAGGAGAAGGAGACGAACAATGCATGAGAACTGAACTTTGTCACGTATGTCAGATTTCCAAAATGATATATATATACTTAGTTACCTATGTTATCTCTAATATGCTTAGTTTCCTATAGGTTAGTTTCATTTTACCTAAGTTGGCTCTAATATGCTAACTTATAGATTATATGCTTAGTTTCCTATAGGTTAGCTCCAAAATAACTTATGTTAGTACAAAATGATCAAGTTTACATAATAAGTTTATAGTCTTTTTCTTATTCTTCTTCTTTTCCAAAATGACATAGGTTAGCTTCATTTTACCTAAGTTGGCTCTAATATACTAACTTAGAGCTTATATGCTTAGTTTCCTATAGGTTAGCTCCAAAATAACTCATGTTAGCACAAAATGATCAAGTTTACATAATAAGCTTATAGTCTTCTTCTTATTCTTCTTCTTTTCCAAAATTCGTCTTATTCTTCTTCTAGTGTTCTTCTTCTTCTAGTATTCTTCTAGTCTTCTTCTTCTTCTTCTAACTTCTTGTTTATCATTTTGCAGATTTGATTTAATTCACGGAAGCTTGCATGGATGGAGTGCTTCTTTTCCATTTGTGTTTTTATTTTGTATCAATGTGAAACTTTTGTGAATTGATAGATAACGGTGTTGGATGAACAATGTGAAACTTTTGTAATATGTAACGATGGAACTATGATTGTTATATGGATGCTTGTTGTATATATATATGTTGGCTATGTATCAATGTTGGCTATGTATGTATATATGATGGAACTTGTGTGTTGGCTATGATTGTTATATGGATGCTTGTTGTATATATATATATATGTTGGCTATGATTGTTATATGGAACTACGTGTTGGCTATGTATGTATATCTCATATGTGAAATAGTGACCTGAGATTAAGAAAAAACCAAAAAAAAATTTGTTACTAATGGCGCACTACCATATGGTGCGCCATTAGTATAGCAGACACTAGTGGCGCACTGTGGACGAAACTAATGGCGCACTGCTTGGTGCGCCATTAGTATACCAGATACTAATGGCGCACCAGTGGTGCGCCATTAGTAAAAAATACTAGTGGCGTGGTACTAATGGCGCACCGGTAGTGCGCCATTAGTAGGCAAAACCGGCGCGCCATTAGTAGGCCTTTTCCTAGTAGTGTGGGTTCATTTTGACGATCATGAGATGGATGAAACTAGAAGGCACAACCTTCTGTACCCTCTTTTTACTTTCTGTTATTTAGATTAAATAAAGCAAAAATAGTTTTATCCGTCTATTTTCTGAATTATCCGTCCATTAAAAAATAGCCCGAAAATAAAATTGCTCCAAATGCCCTGCAAATTTAGTATGATTTTTTCTGGAATATTTGAGGATTTTAGGCACCGACATCACTGCAGGAGGGGCAAGCACCAGGCCATGAGAGTGGAGGGCGCCCCCCCTATAGGGTGTGCCCCCTGTTTTGTGGGCCCCTGGTGGCCCCCCTCCACTTATGCCAGCACCCACACACTTCATCTTCCACACACAAAAATCCCCATCCAGCTCAAGCACGAGTTCTAGCTCGTTTTGCTGCGATTTTCGATCTCCTTGCTCAAAGCTCCATTCACAAAACTGCTTTGGGAGATTGTTGCTTGGTATGTGACTCCTCCATTGGTCCAATTAGTTTTTGTTCTAGTGCTTTATTCATTGCAAATTTTTGCTGCATAGGTGACCTTGTTCTTGAGCTTGCATGTTAAATTTTTGAGGTCCCAAGCAACTCCAATGCATGATATAGGCTCTAGGCACTTGTAGGAGTAGTTGCTATCAATCTTGTTTAGTTTTGTTCACTTTCATTTGGAAGTTACTAAAATTTCAAAAAATACCAGAAAAAGAATTATGCTTAGAAGAATGTCCCAAGGTGGTTCCTCGGCAAAGAAAGGGCCAAGGATTGCTATACCTGAGCAAGATGTTGAATTGCCGAGGGACGCAAATGTACGGGCTTGTGAGTGGCCATCCGATGATTTTATGGTCGAAGCGGGCTTCAAGGAGGAATTTGACGCGTATGTGCGTAATGCCGAGCTGGAGGACTTCTTACAAGATAAGTGTCTTCAGTACTATCAATTGACTGATTCCTTTGTGCGGAGGTTCCAATATAATTGTACACGTAATACTCCTAGTGTCATGTTTGATATTTATGATACATCTTATACCATGGATTTAGAGGATTTCAGAACTGCTTGCAAACTCCCGTAGTGGGGTAATATTAATGATCCTCGCAAATCTGAATTTAGAGATTTTCTTGCTAGTATTACTGTGGGAGAATCTAGGGACATAGCACAAGCTACCATAGGGAGCATTCATTTTCCGGCTATACATTATTTTGCTCCCTTTATTGGTAGATGCATTACCGGTAAGGATGAAGCTTGTCACATGTGTGTCCCAAATTTGTGTGTCCTCAAGAGTGTTGTTTCAGGTTATAAAGGTTATAACTTGGGGGCAATATTTGCACGTAGGTTGCAGAATAATAGTAGAAAGGGAGAGTTATTTGGAGGAATTTATGCAACCCGTGTGGCTAATTATCTTAATATAGCCCCACGAGAGGGGGATATGCTTTTACCTCCTGTTTATTTGGATAAAGAAGCTATGTTTAATCATCATTTTCTTGAGAGGAATGAACAATTCCTCCATTATCGACTATTCTATGATAGACGCAACGTCGTCCCTGTTACTCTTCCTGCTCCCTACCTTTTTGATTATCAGGCAAAAGGAAGATATGTTGTCACCAGGGAGGAAGCAGCTGAATATGAGAGGGGAGTTGAGGCAGCTCGCCAACACGCTGCAGCTCAGGAGGCGGTTGGCGCTGCATCTCAGTACAACCCCGGTTTCACTTATGGATATCAGCCATGCGATCCTGGGTACTAGACCAGCTTAGGCCAAAATCCTATGCTTGGGGGAGTACGTATTTCTCACTGACTTTACATTCATGTTCATACACTAGTCGTCGGTTCTCATACTCTTTCATTGTATTATCCATGCTAGTTTAAATTTCTTTTTCTAGTTTTCTTCTTGTGTGCTTGATAAACCTTAAGAAAAAACCAAAAAAATTAGTTAGTTTAATTTCCATGATTGTAGTAGATTTAAAATGAAAACCCAAAAAGATTTCTAGTTCTTCTTCTTACTTGTTGGGAGCTTTCCCGTGTAAATCGTTTTCTTTTCTTTTCTTTCCTTTGGGGGTCGATAAGACCATATTGAAAATGCTTAGTGGCTCTCATATGCATGATTGTTTATTTAATTTAGAGCCCATATTACTTGTCTTCTCTTTTGAGTTGAATGCTTGCAAATTCCAGCTTAGTCCAATGCACATGCACTATTATTATTATACACATCGTTCGGTCGTGCAAGTGAAAGGCAATAATGACGATATATGATGGACTTATTGGGATGAGAAAAGCTGGTATGAACTCGACCTCTCTTGTTTTTGTAAATATGATGAGTTCATCGTTTCTGAGTCAGCTATTATGAAGTAAACATATTTGCAATGACATTTAGAGATTATAGTTGCTTGTGCCATGCTTGATTAGCTATGAGTTATAATGGTTTACCTTGTGTGCCAACATGCTATTAGAATGATTATGATGTGGTATGATGGGATGGTATGCTCCTTTAAATGAATTGAGTGACTCGACTTGGCACATGTTCACGCATGTAGTTGAATCAAATCAACATAGCCTTCACTATATTTATGTTCATGGTAGATTATATCCTACTCATGCTTGTACTCAGTGTAAATGAATTTTGATGCATGTTTATGACTGTTGTCGCTCTCTCAGTTGGTCGTTTCCCAGTCTTTTGCTAGCCTTCACCTGTACTAAGCGGGAATACTGCTTGTAAATCCAAACTCCTTAAACCCCAAAGTTGTTCCATATGAGTCCCCCATATCTTCCTATATGCGGTATTTACCTGCCGTTCCAAGTAAATTGGTATGTGCCAAACTCCAAACCTTCAAATGAAATTCTGTTTTGTATGCTCGAGCAGCTCATGTTACAACTAGGGCTGCCTATATCTTCCATGCTAGGTGGGTTATTCTCACGAGGAGTGGACTCTGCTCCTCATTCACGAGAAAGGGCCGGTAACCGGGATGCCCAGTCCCATGATCCAAAAAAGATCAAAGCAAATCAAAATAATTAAACAAAACTCACCCAGGGTTGTTGTTAGTTGGAGGCACTCGTTGTTTCGAGCAAGCCATGGATTGATGCTTGTTGGTGGTTCGGGGAGTATAAACCTTTACCATTCTATTTGGGAACTGCCTATAATGCATGTAGTACGGAAGATATAGCCATCTCATAGTTGTTGCGTTGATAGTGAAAGTATGCCGCTCAAAATGTTATTCAATCTCTATTTTAAAATCGAGCTCTGGCACCTCTACAAATCCCTATTTCCCTCTGCGAAGGGCCTATCTATTTACTTTTATGTTGAGTCATCACCCTTCTTATTAAAAAGAACCTGCTAGAGAGCACACTGTCATTTGCATTCATTACTATTGGTTTATATTGGGTATGACTTGACTGGATCTCTTTTACCATGAATTACAATGTTTAGTCAGTCCTTGATCGTTAAAGGTGCTCTGCATTTATGTTCTACGGTCTCAGAAAGGGCTAGCGAGATACCATTTTGTTATATCATGTTATAATTATTTTGAGAAAGTGTTGTCATCTGAGTTTTATTATTATGGCTCGCTAGCTGATTATGCTATTGATATGAGTAATTGTGAGACCTAGGTGTTAAAGTTAGTACGGTTAGTTCATAGTATTTGCTGAACCTGAATGATGGATTTTCATGTTTACAACAACAAGAGCAAACAGAGTTTGTAAAAGTTTTTCTTTATCACTTTCAGTTTATCAACTGAATTGCTTGAGGACAAGCAAAGGTTTAAGCTTGGGGGAGTAGATATGTCTCCAACGTATCTACTTTTCCAAGCACTTTTGCCCTTGTTTTGGACTCTAACTTGCATGATTTGAATGAAACTAACCCAGACTGATGTTGTTTTTAGCAGAACTACCATGATGTTGTTTTATGTGTAGAAAAGAAAAGTTCTCGGAATGTCCTGAAAATCCACGGAGGCACTTTTTGGAATTAATAAGAATTTCTAGGCGGAAGAAATACACTAGGGGGGCCAGGGCCTGTCCACGAGACAGGGGGCGCCCCCCCTGTAGGGCGCGCCCCCTATCTCATGGGCCCCCTGGACCTCCACCGACCTCAACTCCAACTCCATATATTCACGTTCGGGGAGAAAAAAATTGGAGAGAAAGTTTCATCGCGTTTTACGACCCGGAGCCGCCGCCAAGCCCTAATCTCTCTCGGGAGGGCTGATCTGGAGTCCGTTCGGGGCTCCGGAGAGGGGGATTCGTCGCCATCATCATCATCAACCATCCTCCATCACCAATTTCATCATGCTCACCGCCGTGCGTGAGTAATTCCATCGTAGGCTTGCCGGACGGTGATGGGTTGGATGAGATTTACCATGTAATCAAGTTAGTTTTGTTAGGGTTTGATCCCTAGTATCCACTATGTTCTGAGATTGATGTTGCTATGACTTTGCTATGCTTAATGCTTGTCACTAGTGCCCGAGTGCCATGATTTTAGATCTGAACCTATTATGTTTTCATGAATATATGTGTGTTCTTGATCCTATCTTGCAAGTCTATAGTCACCTATTATGTGTTATGATCCGACAACCCCGAAGTGACAACAATCGGGATACTTCTCGATGATGACCATAGTTTGAGGAGTTCATGTATTCATATGCGCTAATGCTTTGTTCCGGTTCTCTATTAAAAGGAGGCCTTAATATCCCTTAGTTTCCGCTAGGACCCCGCTGCCACGGGAGGGTAGGACAAAAGAAGTCATGCAAGTTCTTTTCCATAAGCACGTATGACTATTTACGGAATACATGCCTACATTACATTGACGAACTGGAGCTAGTTCTGTGTCACCCTATGTTATAGCTATTACATGAGGAATCGCATCCGGCATAATTATCCATCACTGATCCAATGCCTACGAGCTGTTCACATACTGTTCTTCGCTTATTTACTTTTCCGTTGCAACTGTTACAACTGCTACAAAAACCCAAAAACATTTATCTTTACTTTTGCTACTGTTACCATTATTATCATACCACCTTTGCTACGAAAAACCTTGCTCCAGATACTAAGTTATCCAGGTGTGGTCGAATTGACAACTCAACCGCTAATACTCAAGAATATTCTTTGGCTCCGCTTGTGTCGAATCAATAAATTTGGGTTGAATACTTTACCCTCGAATGCTGTTGCGATCCCCTACACTTGTGGGTTATCACCGTCCTCCCTCCTCCAGCCTCCGGGCACCACCCCGGGTGCCCGGGCTTGGAATCCCCGGGTGCCCGGACCACCTACAGCCGGCCCCTAACCGGTCCGGGTGCCCGGGCCACTTTACACCGGGTGCCCGGACTACTCCATGCTTGCGCACATTTTAGGGTCGTTGACCCTTGTACCCATCCCCCCTCTTATTCTGTACCTAGGCTTTATATACTCTTTACCTAGATCATTTGGAGGTTAGCAAAGATTTTGATAGATACTAGAGAGCTTTGCTCATTGTATCCTCTCCACTTGGAGATCAAGACCTCCTCTTGGAGATCTAGACCTTCTCTTGGAGATCAAGCCCTCCTCTTGGAGAAGATCCATCTTGTGGATGCAAGACCTCACCTAGTGGGAGGAACTTTTATGCTAGTGCTATTTTCCTTGAATTGTTCATGTATTCTTGTGGATCTCTTGTATGCTACTCTAGCGGATGTGTGATTGTGGTTTGTTAGAGTAATTTTTCTCCTTGTGTTCTTTTGTGTTCTTCCTCTTTCCCCCTTCCAAGTATGAAAAGATCCTCTCTAGGGTTTCACCCTACAACATCTTGGTATCATGAGCAAGGTTGATTCACATATTGGAGTCCCATCCCCCAGTTGCTAGCTGGATTTTGTTGTTTTTTGTCCTAATTTGAAAATCCCCACAAAAATAGCCCCAAAAAGTTTTATTGCAATTTGTTGTATCTTGTGAAATTTGGTTGTTTTGGTCCATGGATTTGTTGTTTGTCAAGTGGATCTAGCCCCTCCCCATCAATCCCCACCCTTCCCACCACGAAATTCACGGAATTTGGCCATCTCGCAAAAAAATTCGCCCAAATTCGACAACCTCGGGTGCCCTCACCTCGAACCCCCGGGCGCCCGCACCCCCGGGCTGTTTTCTCCGGTCCACCCCGGGCACCCGCACCTCCCACCCCCTGGCACCCCCCCCCACGAATCAGCCCAACTCCACCTCTGTTTTGGCCATTACTTCCAACTCCCAAGTCTATTTTTCATGTTCTTTAGCTCATTTGGAAGCTCTTGACATCCCCCATCCACACATATCACTACCACCACCATTAGCCTCCATCAAAACATTCATCATAAAAGCACCCACTTTCCACATTTGACCGATTTTGATTTGCGGTTTCCATTTCCTAAGGTGTTTCGGCTACTTAGGAACGTGTGACATCGACATCACCGCCATTCATCATCGCCTCGGAGTCGTCATCACCAACAATCTTCACCGCTGAAACTGCTAACTGTAAGAAAGGAAGGTAACCTCGATGACACTTACTTCTTACCTTGATTTTGCGTTGATAACCCAATCCATTTTGTGTCACTTACCCATCGAGACTAGCAAGTTGAGAATTCCTGGGCCACGCTATTGTGCACCATAGTGATCTTGATATCATCTTTGTGCCTTAAGTCTCTCCCGTGCATATCTTACATAGTTGTCTCATATAATATTAGGCTCAAGCATCAAGCATAAGGAAGAAAAGAAAAAGGAAAGAAAAGCTTTTAAGCAAAAGAGGAGAAACAAACAGCTTGTAAGCAATAGCATTGAGCCATTTTGCATCGATATATCATCTTGGTCACCATACATAGCATAGTTGGGATTGTAGATGGCACGTTTCTCTCATAGGTTGGTGAACAAGCCTATCTTGCCCATTTGAGCAATCGAGCTAGCATCTCTCTAGCATTTGCTCAACAAGAGCATTTTCCGTGGTTTCACTTTTTCGAGCTCATCCCTTGGTTGTGCGGATCCCATCTATCATCCCTGTGTGTGTTCCTAGTGATATTATTTGGTTTGATCTATTCGCTTTACATGCAATTTTGTGAACCTTCTCAACCTTGTTGATATCTTGACTAACATTTGCTTGCAATTTTGCCACCATCCTAACCGAGCTACTCCATAAGCGTTATTTGTCTAGGTGTGAGAAACAAACCCGGTACCAATTCCCCTATTGTTTGAGAGATACTTGATACATGCACAATCCTTGGAAAAAGGTAACTTAGGTATTGTTCTCTCAATTCCTACTCACCCCACTTGGTTATGACAGATAGGCCAAGTTCTTCGGCAAACCCACTTTTCGAGGAGCAAGGTGATGATCGCGACTACGTCACCAAGAGCTACTTCTTTGTCACGCAACGCGCTCTCCATCAAGAAAGTGAAGCCTTGGGTGAACGACTTGAGCTACTCGCAACCGACCTTCATCAATCGGAAGAAAGGAACCGTGACTACATCGACGCCAAGTTCACCACACAAATGGAAGAACTCTACAACATGATCGTGTGACGCCCGTCTTCCTCAACCTCTTCATCAAGACGATGCCACTCCAGCCGCCGCTCAAGTCAGCAGTCTTTGGACTACTACTCTTATGATGCAAGTCATCCACGAGCTCGCTTTCCTCGACGTGATGATCCCCAAGATCGCCAAACTCAAGAAAATCCATTCCAAGGCAATGGCTTACAAGACTGAGTCCAAGCACGTGAAAGGGCGCGACAACAAGTGCAAGAAGCAATGGAGCAAGAGAAAATACCTCCACAAGTACAACGTCAACCACCTCAAGGCGGTGATGCAAGCCGTGTAGCACAAGCCCTCGAACGTGAAGCTCAAGCACTCGAAGCTCAACACACACTCAACGAGGCCATTAGAGCCGTCGAAGAGCGCAACTGCCAAGTCCATGAACAAGAAGAAGCATTTCGTCAAGCACCACAAGAAGAAGCCACATTACTTGAAGAGCAACATGCCTCGTCCTCCTCCATGACAAGAGCAACATCACGAGGAATGAGTATTTGAGGACTTTCCTCCTCATCAAGAGCAACATCCAAACCGCCATTACAATGAAGAACTCCGCTATGGAAAGCTCAAGTTCACCATGCCAAAGTTCTCCGGAAGCAATGACCCCGAAGAATACCTCTCATGGGCCTTGAAGGGGGACAAGATTTTCCGTCTTCACAACTATGATGAGGAAAAGAAGATTGCCATGGCCTCCCCCGAGTTCCAAGACTACATCCTCATATGGTGGGAACAAGTGATCGAGCGACGACAAAGAAGAGGTGAGCCACCAATCAAAACTTGGACAGAAATGAAGGATGTCATGAGAGCTCGCTTCGTGCCTACACACTACACCCATGATCTTTTCAAGAAGCTGCAACTCCTCAAGCAAGGCACGAAGACAGTGGAAGAATACTACCAAGAAATGGAGATTGCCATGATAAGAGAAAATTTAAAGGAAGATGACGAGCAAACTATGGCACGCTTCTTGAACGGCCTCAACCACCCAATCAAGCGAATTGCCAACTTTCAACCATACTCCAACCTTCTTGAGCTCGTTCATCAAGCGACCAAGGGCGAGCGACAAGTTCAAGATGACTTCAAATACGCCAAGTACTCATACAAGACTTATGTCTCCTACTCTCAAGCTCCCGTGACTTCGGCACCTCCTACCTCAACTAGAACATCACAAGCTATCGACGACAAGTCAAGCTCCAAGAAAGTTACGCTTTCCTCGACTTGTCCTCCGGCAAGCACCTACAAATTCAAGACTCCCTCATCTTCGGCGCCACCGAATGGCCCCGTCAAGACAAGTTCTTTCAAGTTCTTCATATGTGGTGGAAGAGGGCACAAGTCCTTCAAATGCACCAACAAGCGAACCATGACCTTCAACGATGATTCCACATATGACTCGATGAGTGAAGAAGAAATGGAAGCCATTGAGCACGTGGCCATGCACCGGAGCATGAACAAAGATGAAGATGATCAAGTGTTTTCTGACAATGATTCAAGTCCCTTCCTCGTGGTCTCCACGGTCTTGACGCTCCAACACCACCAAGAAGAAGACAAATGATGCCACATCTTCCACAACAAGGCCTGCATCAATGGGCGTTCCGTGAAAGTCATCATCGATGGACGAAGTTGTCACAACTTGGCAAGTGAAGAGTTATGTTCCAAGATGCAATTGGTCAAGAAGAAGCACCCTTGTCCCTACAAGGTGCAATCTCTAAGCGACTCCAGCACTATTGAAGTGGAGCATACGGTGCAAGTTTCCTTCAAGATCGGCGCTTACATGGACACCTTGGAGTGTGACATGGTTCCTATGTCCGTATGACATCTTCTTTTGGGAAGACCTTGGCAATTCGACCACGGTGTCATCCACAACGGACGAACTAACCACTATAGCTTCAAGATGAAGGACAAGGAGTATGTTCTACGACCAATGTCATCGAGCCAAGTGATTGCCGACAAGAAAGCTTCCACCCATCGTGGAGATACTAGTAAGAGAGTGAACCACAATAAAGAAAGTGAGCCCCACAAGCCAAAATTGAGCGACTCTTCGCTAAGAGAGAAAAACTTAGTCCTCCTAGCCACAAAAAGAGAGAAGCGAGAAGTGTGTGAGAACCCGTCGAGTGTCATCCACTATGTCCTCCTATGCAAAGATGAGGTGGCAACACCTAACACTCCTAATTCGCTTCCTCTAGTGTTTTCCACCTTGTTGCAGGAATTCGAGGATGTATTTCCTGATGAGCCGCCTCCCGGTCTCCCTCCTCTACGTGGCATGGAACATCGGATCAACCTCATCCCCAGAGCACTTCTTCCTAACAAGGCTCCATACCGCGTCAACCCCGAAGAAACTAAGGAGATCCAATGGCAAGTACAACTCATCGACAATGGTCATGTACGTGAAAGCTTAAGTCCTTGTGCCGTTCCGGTTATCCTTGTGCCTAAGCAACAAAGTAGTTTTCTCATGTGCTCTGATTGTAGACCCATCAATGCTATCACCATTCTATATAGGCATCCCATTCCTCGCCTTGACGATATGCTAGATGAGCTTAGCGGTGCCACCATTTTCTAAAAAATTGATCTTAAAAGTGGCTATTACCAAATACACATTCAAGAAGGTGATGAATGGAAAACCGCTTTTAAAACTAAATTTGGCTTGTATGAGTGGTTAGTTATCCCTATGGGTTTATCGGAAGCTCCCGGTACTTTCATGCGTCTTATGCATTTCGTGCTTCGTCCATACATTGGAGTATTTGTTGTGGTCTACTTTGACGACATACTTGTTTTTAACAAAGCCATCGAAGATCATGTCAATAATGTTAGGACCGTTTTGCAAACTCTTCGCAAGGAACGTCTTTATGCCAACATAAAAAAAATGCACTTCTGCTGTTGACAAGCTTGTTTTCTTGGGTTTTGTCGTTTCTTCCATGGGTGTCCATGTTGATGAGTCTAAAATTGAAGCAATTAAAACTTGGCCACAACCCACAAATTTGCAACAAGTGCGTAGTTTTGTTGGCCATGTGGGTTTCTATCGTCGCTTTGTGAAAGACTTTAGCACTATTGCCACACCATTGCATGCCTTAAGTAAGAAGAATGCACCCTTTATTTGGGGACCTTTGCAATCTACCGCATTTGATGAGCTAAAATCCTTGCTTAGTCATGCTCCGATTCTTGCTTTGCCTAATTTTGACAAAACTTCGGAGGTTCATTCTGATGCTAGTGGTATCTGGATTGGTGGAGTTTTGATGCAAGAAAAGCGAGGCATTGCATATTTTAGTGAAAAACTCTCCGGTGCTCAACTTAATTATCCCATCTATGACAAAGAATTTTATGCTTTAGTGCGTCTATTGCATGTTTCGGAGCATTACCTTAGACCACATGAGTTTGTCATACAAACCGATCATGAAACACTTAAGTACCTTAAAGGCCAAACCAAGTTGAATAAACGACATGCTAAATGGAGTGAATTTATTGAATCTTTCCCCTATGTGATCAAGTACATTAAGGGCAAAGAAACGGTTGTGGCGGATGCTCTTTCCTGCAAATGCATATTAATTACTCAACTTGAATTGAATGTTGTTGGATTTGAACATATCAAAGATTTGTATGAGCACGATGTGACTTTTGCTACTCCTTTTGCTAAGTGTGTGACACATACTTCTTGGGAACGGTATTATATCAAAGATGGTTATCTAATGAGAGCTAACAAACTATGCATTCCCGAGTCTTCTCTTAGTTTGACTTTTGCAAGAGGCTCATGGAGGCAGATTCGTGCAACACTTTGGACGCGACAAGACTTTTGAGACACTCTCCAAGATCTAATTTTGGCCCAAGATGTTCCGCGGCCTCTCACACTTCACCAACCGGTGCTCTACATGCCGCAAAGCTATGTCACAATCTCAATCCCATGGTTTACATATGCCACTTCCCATTCCACATCAACCATGGGAAGACATTAGCATGGATTTTGTGCTTGGATTACCTAGTACTGAAAATGGCAAGGAATCCGTATTTGTTGTTGTGGATTAATTCTCTAAAATAGCTCATTTTATCCCATGCAATAAGATAGATGATGCTTCACATGTTCCAAATCTTTTTTAGGGAAATTTTGATGTCACACGGAGTACCAAAGACAATTGTGTCAGACCGAGACGTCAAGTTATTAAGATATTTTTGGAAGACGTTATGCAACAATCTCGGAATCAAGCTACTCTTCTCCACAGCATATCATCCCCAAACCGATGGCCGAATGGAAGTCACCAGCCGGACACTCACCACTGTCCTACACATGTTCATCAAGAAGAACATCAAGGAGTGGGAGGAGTGCTTACCCATCGCTGAGTACGCCTACAACCGCGCAAGACACTCGACCACCGGCAGGTCCCCCTTCGAGGTTGTCTACGGCTTCAACCCTTTTTCGTCGTTGGATATCCTTCCTCTACCACTACAAGAACGAGCGAACATGGACGCTAGCGCAAGAGCCACCTACCTCAAGAAGATGCATGAAGAAATATGTTCCACGATCAAGCATCAAGTACACCGCCTTGCCTCCAAGCTCAAGTCAACAAGTCACCGATGGTGTTCCAACCGGGCGATCTTGTATGGTTACATCTCCGCAAGGACCGCTTCCCTAAGGAGCAAGTCCACGTTATTTCTGAGAGCCGATGGACCATTCAAGGTGCTCGAACGCTACAATGACAATGCCTACAAGATCGACATTCCACGTGACAAGTACAATGTAAGCGACATCTTCAATGTCAAAGACTTGGCCAAGTACCATGGGGATGATGATTATGATCCATGGACGGATCTCTACTTAGGGGGGAAGATGATGCGGAGCACCCATCATCCATCCACATGGACAATCCATCACCACGACAAGAACCAAGAGGACCAATGGCAAGAGCACGGGCACGCGCCATCGAGAATGAGGTCCATTCTTTCCTCTCCAAGTTTCGTTTGGATTCACTTGAGAATGGGATTCTACCTCAGAGAGACAAATTATGCATTCTTAGGTACGCCAGAGATCATCGCGAGGAAGCGTGGAGGAATCACTAAGTTGACCCAGATACCCAAGGAGAAGGATATGGAGAAGAACGCAAAGGACCGGAGTCCCACTAGACACCCCGGGTGCCCGGGGCTGCAGCCACGGGGTGGGCAAAGCCCCAGGTCACCCCGGGTGCCCGCCCTCCCAGCCCCGGGTGCCCCGCCCCCTCCTCCCAGGCGACGCCCCGGGTGCCCAGCCAACTGGCCCCGAGTGCCCGGCCCCCTCCCGCTGGAGCTGCTACCACTCCCCCGGGTGCCCGGGCCACCACACCCCGGGTGCCCGGTCCCTCCCAGCCGACCTCCCGCCTCTAGCCTCCGGGCACCACCCCAGGTGCCTTGGCTTGGAACCCCCGGGTGACCCGCCCACCTACAGCCGGCCCCTAACCGGTCCGTGTGCCTGGGCCACTTTACCCCGGGTGTCCGGACTGCTTTGTGCCTGCGCGCATTTTAGGGTCATTGACCCTTGTGCCCCTCTCCCCCTCTTATTTCGTCCCTAGGATTTATATACTCTTTTCCTAGCTCATTTGGAGGTTAGCAAAGATTTTGATAGACACTAGAGAGCTTTGATCCTTGTATCTCCTCCTCTTGGAGATCAAGCCCTCGTCTGGGAGAAGATCCATCTTGTGGATGCAAGACGTCACCTAGTGGGATGAACTTTTACCCTAGTGCTATTTTCCTTGAATTGTTCATGTATTCTTGTGGATCTGTTGTATGCTACTCTAGTGGATGCATGAATGTGGTTTGTTAGTGATTTTCCTCTTGTGTTCTTGTGTGTTCTTGGTATTTCCTCCTTCCAATCGTGAAAAGATCCCCTCTAGGGTTTCACCCTACAACACGGAGGCTCAACTCAATGCAGGGCACGCGGATGCCGCTGCCATCGAGGCCCTCCTGTAGGCAGAACCGGATGTCATGGATGTGAACCGGGCGGCAGAGGCTCAACTTGACGTGGAGCGCGTTGATGCCTCTGCCATCGAGGCCCTCCTGCAGGCGGAATCGGACGTCCTGGACTTGAACCGGGTGGCGGAGGCTCAACTCGAAGCGGAGCGCACGGATGCTGTTGCCATCGAGGCCCTCCTGCAGGTGGAACCGGACGTCCTGGACTTGAACTGGGCAGTGCTGGCATCTGTGCATAGAGCTCGCACACTCCGGGTAAACGAGTAGCTGGAGGCCGAGGACAACCACGGTGCAGAGAACGTCGGCAACTACAGCTGGTTCGCGCCGGCAGCCAAAGATGACGAGGCCGTCTCGTTCCACGAGCAGTGATAGTTTTTCTCTATGTTGTTGTTTTTAGGGATCTTTTGCTGTGTCAAAACATATATTTATGTGAGTCGACTGACTTTCATCATTTGGGTGAGTCGACCATTTCAGGCAGTTGGATGAATATCCTACATGTCTCAACCCTTCTTCGTCACCTCTTCTTCTTCCCCAACATACCACTGCATGGGCCGTATGGATCTTCCCCAACATGCGGTTCGATAAACATACTGTATGAATGAAAATTATGTGTCAGCGGTAGGATGGTTGAGATTGGTTTGATCACATGAGGTAGCACATGTCAGTGTGGGTGCGTTCCCTTGGTTGGGTTTGTGGTGTGCAGGAGCGACTTTGTGAGGGTGCAGTGCGACTGCGACAACCATGCGCAAGTGTACCTTCTTTTCATTTTAAGAACTTTAGGCAAGCTTGGCAAAAATGTGTAGCAAAGTATGGCAATGCAAGCCCTAAACCCAAACAGGATACAAGTACGTGCGTAGGAGTACTACTTGTGTGAAAAAATAAAGGCAGGGTTTTCCTTCGCGGGATTGACTGATACAATCCTTGTTCGACGTGTCAATTAATGCATATCTTTTCTCCTACGCCTAAAGAGCTAACCATCTCACTCCTCATCGCTTGATTAAAGCAGCGCCATGCAAACCAGCCTTCTCACTTCCGCATGCATGCAAGGGTATATTAATGTCCTTTGTTGCTAGTACGAGGCAAACCCCATAAATTTTGCCTTGATTTGTGTTAGTGGCCTTCTATAAATTGTAATTTTGATATACTGGCCTTGTGTACAAAAAAATGGTGGTAGTAACTATTTGACTTCCTTCGCCCTTTTTTCAAAATGACTTCCTGCCCCATTGTGGGGACGTCGACGATATCTCGAACGTTGTGGTTTGGCAAAGTGCGTTTGATGGAGAACACCATTGAGGGAGACCACGTTAATTCGTTCGCAAGTGTCTCCTGCAAGCCGATACGACCGCCTAATTTGTATCCAGGAAGTCCTTTGAATGAAAGGATGCGTAAATGTACTAGTACAACACAATAGGGTCGTCCGTCTAGCTTAGTGCAGTAAGGTGATTTCTCGAAGAAGATGATGGAGAAGCGGAGTCAGCGAATAGTGAAATGATGGTTGCTTCCTCCATGCTTTATGATTTGATGCCTCACTGCTTTGTGATTTATGATAGAAGGGACAGGGGAGTAGACTCTGGGCTCTATACTGTACATGCGTGTAGCGACCCGACCTCAGACGGTCAAGTCTCTCTGCTTAAGTGCCATCCCCGGATCGGATGCTGACACACACAGTACTCGAGGATTTATAACACAGGTAAATCACATGTATAAAGTAATGTAAATACTATTACCTCAATCCATATAGTGGAAGAAACAACAAAGTTATGGATTCCCATCAACACCAACGGCAAGGTTGAGTGTAGAAATCATAACCTTAAGGTATCACTTACTCGTCGTAAGAATCCTGCAACATAAGACGTTGCAGCCATGCAGGTCAGTACATTGAATGTACTGTCAAATTCACACCATAGGATAAATGATGAATAATAGCTATCACTACATGCATATTTGGCTGGTGGAAAGCTCTAAGTTTATTTTTGCATAAAGCCAATTTTTTTCCTACAACAAAGGAATATATTTTATTTAACTACCAAGTTGGTTTAAAATATTGAGAAGGTTCCTCCAACTCAATCCCAATTAAGCAATATCAATTAACCCAACAGCATTAATTTAGAGTGATGAGATCAACATGATAATCCAAGAACTAGATACTCAAGACGTCCATAACCGGGGACACAGCTAATCATGATTAGTTTGTAACTCTGCAGAAGTTTGCGCACTTTTCCCCACAAATACTCAATCTCCTCCATTGGATTTCTGGCACTACAAGGTGTTTGAGAAACGGATGACCGATACACGGTCTTTCAAAAACATTTACTCTCTACTCTGGGCGGACTGGTACACCTACAATCCCCCTACATCTGCTAGTCCACCTCTTCGAGAGCTCACGCAACTTACTCAACTATGCCAGAGCCCATAATGGCTTGTGGCTGCACACAGAAGTTTCTAGCATGAATAATCTTATGATCCCTTTGAGACTGGGTGGCATTCCATAGGGTGATCACATGGGTACTCCGGGATCCCCTTGGGCAAGCACTAGATTCTCACTAATAGGGAAAAGCCTAGCAGCAGCGCAGGTTTTAGGGTTATTAGTAGCGCAGGAGGCGGCACTACTAATAAGGCGCTACAGCTAACCCATAGCAACAGCATGTGCGCACCCGCGCAACTGATTTACAAGTGTAGCAGCAGCGTTCTTTTGTGGAGCTTGATACTGCTAATAGCTATAGCGCGCTTCCCCTGTGCGCGCTACTGATACTACCGCGCTGCTGCTAACTTTTCTCCACTCGCTACTACTAATTTTAATATATATTTTTCTGCATATTTGTTTTGTATTTGAACAGGCTTTATAGAAGAATCTTTAGCACATACAAATGTCATCATGATACACATACAAATGTCATCATGATACACATACAAATGCCTGCGAGACCACAAATGTAATCATAGCATATACATACAAATAGTCTCATCATAATCATCATCCAACACAAAGTGGTATCTTGTCATCATCTCGAAAATAGCAATACATGCAAGTCTCGAATACTTGCAACTACAACGTCATCCATATAAACAAAGGTATACGCGAGAAGAGCTATCACTATGAGTGAGAGCGGAAGTATGCAGTACATGAGGCGGCGGTTACGAGTCCTCTGTCGCGCTAGCGTGAACCTCAAGTAACTAGCTTCTCCTTCTTGTATGCTTTTGAAGACTTTATGGATGGCGCCTGAGAACCCATTCACTTGTGCCTAACACTCAGGCCACTCATTGTACACCCCCAAAACCTTCCCTCTATACACGACATAGCACTTCCATCTCGCCATCAAGAAACTAGGTACCTGTTAGAGATGCATGTTCATGAAGAGGATGTACAATCATATATATGCAACAAAATATACTAGAGAAACACCGAAAAAGAAAGGGTTAGCAACTAGATGCAACATACAGTACGCAAACTAATTAACTAGAGGTACGCAGGTCATCGTACGCAAACTAACAAAGTAGCGTTACGCAAGTTCGGCAGGGGCCGTGGACATCACAAAGTTTCATCGCTACAAAAAGTATACAAGTTCAACCGACACATATCATCATCATCGGCATCATAAATCACTAGAAGTTCCATCCTTCCATAACATAGAGGATGGACCCTAGCTTCTTGAACGGCATGAGGTCTAGACGTTGCATGCCTATGCGAGTTCGGACGCCAGCTCGCGATATGGGCCGTGGTGGAACATCCCCTTCTTGTCGACGACTTCTTTCATGATGATCGTCGCAATGTCCCTTTGGATGCGAAAGAATTCATCTCTAAGTTTATAATCCGCTTCTCCATGAGATTCTAACCACTTGTGGATATGATCATCATTTCTGCTTCTCATGCGAAGCTTTTGGTGATGCGTGTTGAACTGAATCATGAGATGGATGATGTAGAATCCATCCTTCTTGCTTGGTTTTGGGACATGGATGCAGGAGAAGTTAGTTTTATGCGCGAAACCAATCTTCTTGTTCCTTTGTTTCCTGATCTGCATGTGGCCACCTCTAATGCTGAAGCCTTGGAGAGCATCATCTAGAATATTCATTATGTGGGTGTAGTCTTTTTTCTCGTAGTCTCTGGAAGGGTCAAAAAACACGGCGTGGGAGACTTGCGGGTAAAGAACGATAAGGACGGCACACCCGTTGCTGCGGGGAAAAGACACCTCAAATTATTCCCCATATGAGAGAGAAGGAATGATTGAAATGTACGAAAGGGTTGTCCGGAACTGACTTACTTTGGATGATAAGGCACAAGGACAATTTCCGGGTCCTTATTATGTACCATGAAGTTTTGGAGGTACTCCCTAGCAGTTTCACGCTCAAAGTCGCCGAGACTCAAGAAAGACTCGTGCATGTAGTACGGATCCGCCACACAGATTTGCGAGACTTCTTCACTCTTCATGACGAAGCTCGTATGTAGCGCAAAAAGGTGGACGATTGTAAAATCGAGCCGCCTTGTCAGAAACATCTCAAAGATATGGTCAAACCGCAGGAAGAACACCCCCGCGGGTCATGTCTCGATGTAGCACTTCCCCTCAAGCACACGAGACGCGCATGTCGGATATCCTGGATCCTTTGAGGCTAGTAGGCTTTTCTCAGTCGATAGCACATGGTCGTGTAGTCTCTTGAGATCCCCTAATAGTGCCTCCAGCGGTTTCGGCGGTAGCATCGGCTCGCCCGTGTGAGGAACATGGCTGCACCTTTCACGGGTACATGCTCTTCAGAATGCATCGTCTGGCTGCTTTGTGCTCTGGCTTGTTTGGAGGCAGTTATCTTCCTCGATCTCTTCCTCTCCTTTTTCTTGGGCACACCTTCCAAACCCTTCCTTAACCACTGCCCCAAGGTTCCCGGGCTAAGCACTGTACAATCCCTGGCTAGTTGAGCCTGTGTTGAGGCGACATCTTCAGGCGTGTCCTGTGAGGAATTCATGAAGAGAGACTTTTTGCAATCCTTCCAACGACCTTCCTGCTCGGGCATATCATCCATATCCTCATTAGCTTGCTGATAGCCCGATTCGTCATATGGTTGACTCATCATATCTATGTCACATTCATACGCGTTTGTATTGAGGAAACCCATAGGGTTGACCTCCGTCTCATCATCCATTCTCTGTTCTACAGGACCAATTAAATCAGCCAGTACTATTGCACCCCCTTCATCACGTCGTCTGCCGCTCTCACTCGGCACTACAGGAGCTGGTAATTGTGTACGCGGGGTGGTGGTCTCCGCACATGCTTGTTGATGTGTGCTTATTGGTGTGCTCTCGGCCGGCTCCAGACGAATAAGATTCTTCGGCCATAGCAGCACCCAACCCTTGCAGCTTCCAATCCGGGGCGGGGTCTCGTTGTCCTCTCCCACATGCTGTACTGGAGGAGGCAATGCCTTGTGCCCCGATTTCACACTGGACAAGCTAACCCTGAAGTGCCCAGTGGGGATCGGCTAGTTGTGGAACGTGGGTTTCAAGGGGTTCAATGTCATCTCCTTTCCCACGTCGACCTTCTGGCCTTTTATCAAGTAGAGTATGGTGCATGGGGTTTCTTCGCCCTGCAAACACATATGTCTGTGGCGTAAAACATTCGAAAGGCCACGAAAATGGAATATACTATATATATATATATATATGTTGGTGTGACATGTAATTACCGTGACGACATCGAGCTCAGCCAAAGACGAAGGCCCACCTAGCGCGCCAGAGACTAAGGACGGGCTGCTATGAGCGGGAGCGACTGCGAGAGGAGGCCTGGTTGCGTGAGCAAGTGATGGTGCAGTGTTGTTGTTGTTGTTCATGGAGTTGCTCCCGACGAAACTGGGCATCGGGAAATCATGTACCATCTTGTCAGGGGCAAGCGCCGGGGGCGGGGGCGAGGGTCGTGTCGGGGGCGAGCGCCGGGGTCAGGGGCGAGGGCCGGGTCGGGGGCGAGCGCCGGGGTCGGGGGCGAGCGTCGGGGTCGGGGGCAAGCGCTGGGGCATGGCGGTGCAACGGGGGAAGAGAGAGTGGGGATTTGGGGGAAAAGAGGCTGGATGAAGCAGGGAGAGTGAGAATTTTGGGTTAAGTGGACGTAGGAGTAGTGCGTTTAGACAAAATGCGCTGCAACTACCTTCACTAGCTGTAGCGGTTTAGACCAAACGCGCTGCTACTACCTTAACTAGTTGTAGCGGTTTTCTAAGGAAATCTCTACTGCTAGCTTGACTGTAGCTCTTTTCAGTAAACTGCTACTGCTATAACCAGTTTTCCTTTTTCTTTTCCTTTATTTTCTCCCACTTATTTTCTCCCACTTTTATTTCCCGAGAGTAGTGAACGAAGGGAAGGTGATATATATTGCATCATTTGATGGTTAAATATGTATACAAAATAGGAACATATATATTACATCATTGGACCCATGCATAATAATGGCTAAGTGTGTATACAAAATAGGAACATACATATATATATATTACATCATTTGACCGATAACATACGGTTCCTCAGCATTGACGTTTTCGTTTTTGAGTCAGCTTCTTTCCCTTCTTGTTCGTCGAAGAATAATTGAGCCCCTCATTGTGACTTTGCCTTTTCCATGGAGTACGATTTTTTTAGGTAATGTAGTATTGATTCTTCTTTTGACGTATACTTCATCATCATCGTCATCTTCCCTCATTGGGTTGCCGTACTGATCATAGTCTTCCTCGTTGGTGACTCCATCCATTCCAATGATGTTCCTTTTGCCTCTCCTCACGACAACACGGTTGGGATTGCGTGGGTCGGTTATGAAGAAGCATTGTGTCACGTGCTTAGCGCGTACCCATGGCTCGTTTTTTGCGGTAGCGTTCACGGTAGCGCTCTTGGCGTCGGGTATAGTCATGGTAGTGAAAATCCGGTTTTCTCTTTCGACATTCTTAGCCCATTTGACACGGAACATCGTCGTGTTGTGCAGTCCAGAGTAGTCAAGCCCCCAGATCTCCTCGACCCTTCCATAAAATCTTTCAGTTGCGCCATTGTCGCTTCTGGTCATGCATTCCATCGTCACCCCTTAGTTCTGATCATCACTGTCCATATATTTGGCCTCCGTGTAAACGTGTATCCGTTGATATCATATGCCTGATAGGTTACGAGGTTGGGCGAGGGGCCATGTGCTAAGGCGTATATGAGCAATCCGTCCTTAGAGCCCTCCTCCGGGGGATTAGGAATAATATGCTCTTTGAACCAATGCAGGAAAGTGGAGTTGTGCTCTTTAGTAACTTCGGCGTCCGTCCTGCATACCCCCCGGTCACGATACTTCTTTGCGATAATTTCTTTGTGCAGTGCCACGAAAGGATCTACCTCGTCTAGGTGTTGTAGCACTACCATGTTTGCTCTATCAAAGTCACTGCGTTGATCTGAGTATGCCATGTGCAGTTCCCTGTGACCGTTGTAGTGACCTTCTCCTTCGAGCCTTCCATCGTGCTTGTTAACGGGCAAACCAACACTAACCCGAGGCGGCTGGTCTGCGCCATATAGACAATTCTCACAGAAAGAGATGCACTCTTGTGTCACATAGCCCTGCACGATGCTTCCATCCGGACGGGACATGTTACGAACGAATCCTTTGATGATCCCATTCATCCTCTCAAACGGCATCATGTTGTGCAGGAATGACGGCCCCAGGTCTATTATGTCATCCACAATATGGACACATAGATGCACCATCACATCAAAGAACGCGGGCGGGAAGTACATATCAAGCTCATTCAGTATCACAACGATCTCTTCCTGTAGCCTTCGGAGCTGCTTCACACTGATCGACTTTTGAGAGATGACGTCGAAAAAGTTGCAGAGACCAATAAGCGTGTCAAACACGTGCTTGTCCATTATCCCTCTAAGGGCAACAGGTAGTATCTACGTCATCATCAGATGACAGTCATGGGACTTCATCCCGCTGAACCTTTTCTTGTCCGTGTCTAGATATTTGCTTATCTTGCCACAGTAACCGGAACTAACTTTGACTCCGGTAAGGCACTTAAAGAATTGATCGATCTCAACCTGACTTAAGATGAAGCAAGAAGGGGGGCAATAATCCTCTTTCTTTATTTTCTTGCCCTTCTTCTCCCGTGCCTCTGTCTCCGTCTCTGTCTCATCTGACATTTTACGGGGCGGCATGTGTAGATCTTCCCTGATTTTCAAATCTTGCAAGTTTTTTCTTGCCTTTGGCCCATCCTTGGTCTTATCCGGCATGTTCATCAGTGTTGCGAGCAAGCTCTCAAGGACATTCTCACAGATATGCATTTGATCAAGGCAATGAAGTGTATCGAGTTTGTGCTAGTACTCCAAGTCCCAGAACACAGACATTGTCTTCCATACCTTCAATAGCGGCTCCGGGGCCTTTCTCATCGTCCCTGCCTGCGCGGGGCACTCCTTCCAGTTTTTCAACAGCTCATCAATTTTGGCACTGCTCCGCTTACGTGGAGGTCCTCGATGCTCAGCATGACCATTGAATATATCTCCACGGTTTCTCCACGGGTCGTCCTGTTCGACCCATCTTCGATGCCCCATGTACACGATTTTCCCAGACCCGCCATCTTTCCTTGACGTTAGCTGCTGAGACATCGTATCATCCATGCACCGCGTGCATCCACAATATCCATGGCACACCTGGCCTGCCACATATCCATAACCGAGATAGTCCTGCACTATCGTGATCAGTGCGACTCTCATGTTGAAATACTCGCCTTTGCTGGCGTCCCATGTCTTGGCCGGTGTTTTCCATAACGTGTCTAACTCCTCTTGAAGTAGCCCCAGATACAAATTAATATTATGTCCTGGTTGTTTTGGCCCTTGAATAAGCATGCTCATGTGAATGTACTTCAATTTCATGCACAACCAAGGGGGAGGTTGTACATCCATACAAACACGGGCCATGTGCTATGGTTGGTGTTCTGGTTGCTAAACGGATTCATGCCATCGGTACACGCGCCGAGCACGATGTTCCATGCATCACATTCAAAATACCGATAGAAGTTGTTCAACGCTCTCCACTGGCTTCCATCCTTGACGTGTCTCAGCTTCGGATCATCTCCATCGTCGGGCTTCTTCCTCTCCGCATGCCAGCGCATTAGCTTTGCTTCCTTGGGATCTACAAAATACCTCTGGGGACGGGGAGTGATCGGTAAGTACCATACAAGTTTCTGGGGACATTTCTTCCCGGCCTTCTTGTATCGAGAAGCATTACACACCGGACATCTTGTTTTTTCCGCGTGCTCCTTCCGATAAATTATGCAATCGTTGATGCATGCATGGTATCTAACGTGTGGCAGATCAAGAGGGAATACAATCTTCTTGGCCTCATCAACACTACTAGGACATAGATTACCCGCGGGAAGAACATCCTTTAGGTACTTGAGATGCTCATCGAGGCTAGTGTCGGTCCATTTGTTTTTAGCCTTCGTCTTCAGGAGTTGGAGCGTGAAACTCAAGCGGGTCACCTCAGGATTGCAACCATCATACAATGGAGTGTTCGAGTCTACCACCAGTTGCTCCAGCTTAGCCTACTCTCTAGAAGCAGCTCTCTCAGTACTCGTCTCCTTGCGAAGCAATGCTTGAACATGAGGGTCCCGCACGATTGAACTTAGTACCGACGAACTCTGCTGCATGGAGTTCATGTCGTTCTCTCCGCCGCCATGTCCGTCCCCTTCTCCTTCGCCATGTCCGGCCCCTTCTCCGCCGCCATGTCCGGCCTCTTCCCCGCCGCCATTATCGATCATCTCTTCGTCTTGCCCCATGTTATCATTGCCTGCCCCGTCGGCATCCTCAACATCATCATCCTCATCTTCAATTATACACCGAGTATAGCCGTCCATGAAACCAGTCATGAGAAGGTGCACTTCGACACGACCATCGTCATGGGGGTCGAGCCAAACTATTCCTTTGCATTTTCGACACGGACATAAAACCTCTGTCCGGTTATTTTCTTTCATGTCGTGCACCGCCGACCGCAACCACCTGTCCACCATCGTTCCACCGACCATCGTCAACTCTGCACGGTAATAATAAACAAATCGATTATAAAAATGCGTGCATGCACCAAAGTCATACAAAAATTCGGCATGACCTTCCTTAAAAATAGGACATATATAGATCTAGAGTTTGCCTGGAATTCGCCGAAACGAAAATAAATCGACATATCGGCAAAACATAGGCAACTCAAAAGCACAATTTGGCGTCAACTCATGCCACACACACAATTTCCATAAACATATCACACACACATAAACATATTCCCATTTTGCAAAAGCATGAAATTTTAATCACCTCTATCTCGGGATCGAGCACACGGTGGAGATGATGATGTAGGGAGATCAAAAGTGCACAAAGCTCTTCTTGACAAAGATAGATCTAGTTAGGGGGAAAATAGGTCACTTAACTAAATGCTACATCTACCTAGCTACCTAATTTGGGAGGAGACAACTTCAACTAGTGGAGGGGGAAGGAAAAAGAGAAAGGAGATGCATTAATGGAGGTGGTGTAGTTAGGTAGGAGTAATGAAGAGAGAGAGAGGTAGGTAGAGAGGGAGAGTAATGGGGGAGAAGTGTTGAGGAAGAAGAAGAGTGAGAATGGGAGGATGTGGGAGGTAGGGGAAAGGGAAGAGATGAAGGGGAGGGGGGACGGGTGGGGAAAAGGTGGTGGGTTGGTGCGGATTAGCAGTAGCGTGGGACGTAAAACGCGCTGCTGATAAGAAAGTAGCAGCAGCGTTCTTTCGGCAGAAGCGCTACTGCTAACCGGGACAAAAAGTGTGTCCAATTTGAAAATTAGCAACAACGACCTCAGAAAAACCGCGCTACTACTACAACTGTAGCAGTAGCACGGCTCGCGGCACCGCGCTGCTGCTAAATGAAGTTGGGGGGGGGCACTGTCGGTCGATATTTGTAGCAGCACGGGTTACACCGAGCGCGCTACTTCTAAACACTTGTCAGTAGCGGGTTTCCCACACCGGCGCTACTGCTAATTAGCAGCAACGCTCCTTTTTGAGCCGCGCTGCTGCTAAGATTCCGTGTACAGGGTTTTCCCTAGTAATTGTCTCCAGGTGCCCGGGCAAACCACTGGGTGCTCCAGGGTGCCCCAACCTATCCACCTAGATCTGTATTAAAGTAGCCACCTTAAGCTAACCATTATTAATAACTCTCACATCTGTCATGAATCACTCACACCAAACCACGTCTATGGGCATAGCATAGCAGTATAAGCATAACGTAGAAGTAACTCCCTAGGTTTGAATGCAGGACAATAGGTTCCTACCTCATCAACTACTTCCCAATACCCACATGTTATCAATTCCTAACCATGCAATGTTTGAGGGAGAAACTAATGCATAAAAACTGGGTATGAAAGGGATATGATCAAAGTGTGAACTTGCCTGTACTGTTGATGAAGAACCTTCGCACTCAACTCCTGATGGTTCTATTCTTGACACTCCGTTCAATCTATCATAAGAAGGCAATAGTAACCACACATCAGCAATCACTCACAAGCATCGGAAAGAACGAGGAAAACAATTCGGAAAACTTCAAAACCAAGCAAAAACTCTTGCAACAGAAAGCAATTTCTAAAAGTACCAAAATTAAGTGAATTTGGCCTTATCAGAAAGTTTAGGTCAAGAGCTTCGATTTGCAAAAAGAATCAACTAAATCAGAGTTATAAAACTCAACTTACGATCAAACAAAGTTCAAATACTAAACTGTTTGAATTCAAATTTTAAATCTTTCAAAAACATGTTTAAGTTGATTATCTGGATAGAGGGGATCATAACGAAGAAGTAGGCATTAGTTTCGTTGGATTTGCATAAACAGTGTAAAAGTTGTGAGGGTTTGAAGTCTAGGGGCTAATCTAAAAAAGACTATCTACAACTAAGTCCCTGGACACGTGTCACAAAACGACAGGCTGAAAAACCGTTTACTGTGGGGCTAACAGAGCGAACGTTCACTAAATAAAGCATACCTGTTCGGAAAAAAACTAAACCTAATCCCAGCCCTAGATCTAGGATCGGACGGACGGGATGGAGCGACGGCTTACCGCGGTCGTTAACGGCGCCGGCGGGGAGGAAGATGGCGGCGGTGGCTTCGGCCTCTGAAGGGGATAGCTGCTTCAGGGTCGGCGGCGACGGGCGGTGGCACGAGGAGGTGCGGCGCGAGACGGCGGACCTGATGGTGGTAGTAGCGGCGGCCGAGCGCGGCGGTGGAGCGCGGGGCGAGGCGGCGGATCTCGCTGGAGGCAGCGGCTTCCGGTGAGTGCCGCGCGAGAGGAGGAGAGAGGGGGGGGGGTACGGCGGTATAAATAGGAGGAGGGGGTCGGGTCAGCTTGCGCGAGGGGGCAGGGGAGAGGAGTCCTGCCTGGACATGGCATCGCCGGTGAGGAGTGCTGGAGCCGGACTCCAGCGGCGGGTAGGAGAAGGTCTCGACAGGTGGACCCACCTGTCCGTGGCTGGGCGAAGCGGGCGAGCAGGTGCGGGCGCGGCTGGGCCGAAAGGCCAGTGGGCCGGTGCGGTGAGGAGCAGTGCTAGGCTTCGGCCTGGCACTGTTTGTAGGATTAGTTTTTTATTTTTAAAAAACAACAAAAAAATAAAACGAAACCGAAAAAAATAAAAAATACTAAAGGCATATTATATATCAAAAATTTCAGAAAAAGATTTTCTATGACATGAACATTTTTATAACATCAAATAAAATCCACACAAATTTACATAAAGCAAAGAGTGCTACTGTTGCAATAAAAACCCAATAAAAATCATTTTAAAAATACCAAAATGATTTCAAATTTATTTCTCTCCATTTTTCTATTGTAGGGAATCATTTTACCCTATTTTCCATATATTCTATTTTTGGAGAAAAATCATTTGAATAAAACCAAAATAAGGCCAAATTGAAAATAATTTTCAAAGGGACTTTAAATTGGATTTCTTTTAAAATCCCAACTCATATTTCATATGTTTTGAAGAAGTCATTTTATCTTCTCTCATGAAAAATCATTGAGTTGCTTAAAGTTTCTGAATTTGAAATATTTCCAAATGGAATTCAAGTATTTTCAAAAAACTTTTTCATTTATTTAAATGGAAGAAGTCATGTCATCTTCTCTCTAGGGTTTTGTATTTGAAAAGAATTTGAATTCATGGAGATCATAAATGCAAAAATGGAAGTTTGGGAAAGTCCTTTTATTCCCTCTCATTTAAATTTCAAACAGTTTCAAATTTCACTCAATTTCACACAATCAATCAAACAATCAATCATAACTATCTATTTAATATAAGATTCCAAAATTTAGAATTTTGGGATGTTACAAACCTACCACCCTTAAAATGAATCTCGTCCTCGAGAGTCGGAGAGGCTAGAAAGAAATAGGTTAGGGTCGGGGTCTTCTCAAAATCCATCGATCGTCAGGGGGTCTGGGGTGCTACCACCCTTAGAACCATTGTTACGGTTCCATCAAAACTCATATACTCCATCCTTATTGTTGGCAGTGTCGATCTTCTTAGATCTTTAGGATAATTCCTTCTTTGGGCTCTTCTGATAGTGGCATAACCTTTTTCCTCAATTCTTCTGTCCTTTTATCATGATAAGGTTCTTTCAAGATTGGATCTTCTTAGCTGATGGTTCTGGTGCCAATACTAAACAACTATCGATATCTCATGGTGGTCAACAATTTATGGTTTCTCCTGCAGGAAATGGGTCTGAGTTGAACCTCACCGTATATCCTACGATTGACAACAGTTGCCTTGTACAAGGGAAAAATACTTATACCATTCTAAGGTTCAAACAAGGTTTAAAATTGTCGTCTCCCTACTATAGGTAAGTCACTCAGATTTACCATCCCATATAGCAAGGCGAATAATAAGAGTAAGTCGGTATGGTGATCAATTCATCCCGCACCCAAATAATTACCTTGTACATGGTTTAGCGAATCTCGCAGTCTAATATTCAGTCATCCTCACAAGCATTGCAGAATTTCTCTTGTCAATGAACCAGGTTTGGATAATCCATTGATTCTGCAGGCCAAGCAAACATCTAATGGTCCTTCACAACTCTCAGGTTTTGCATTAGTCCTATAAGATCGCCTGTTGATAAAGGCATATCTTCTTCCAGGGTTTTTTCCTTCACCAAGAGTGTGCTTGCTTCTTGGCAGGTCCTAGGGCCTGTGGGTTATGGCCCATCTCATCACTTGCAAACCTTGAAATCATCCTCAGGGCAACCGATCATTATTCCATCATCTAGTTTCTTAGCATTCTTAAATCCATCCAATTGTATTGTCTCCCTTCATTCTATTGTTACCAAACTAAGACGTGATTACTCAGACTCATTATGGAGTTACAGTTGCTCCTTATTACCAACATTATACCTCCTTTATATCCAATAGTAATTCATCCCTTCGTATTCTTGGGATATCCCACATATTGAGACAAAACTCGTACTTATTTTGTCCATAGTCCACTTCATGGAACATCATTATCTTTTCCAGGGGTCAAGGGTCCTCACAGGGTACTACCACCCTTGAAATGCACAACTTCATCCATAGACCATATTTCTCATATCCTCGAAAATGGTCAAAATCTTTCTTCATAGAGTAACAACTCATAAAATCCAAATCACTGCTTACTTCATTGATTCCCAAATTATTACAATCTTCTGCATTTCCATTACATGCCTCAACTCAACATCTCAATACAGAAGAGATGCTCTCACTACTACTACTAAATTTCTTTTGTCGCAAACTCAACTATTTCGCACAAGCCTCCTTCTCTTTGGGATAATCCCTAGCAAAGTTCCCTCCTTCATTACAGAAGAAACATATTACTTCTGAAAAGTCTCGAGGTTTCCTCATGATTACAGCCTCCTTGGGTCCTCGGCTTCCTTTTTGGGCAACTGCTGAAGTAGTGCCCTGATTCCTTGCACCTGAAACAGATGATATGACTCAGGTCCTTCTTGGTATCCAATCTACTTCTCTTCGTGGACTTTTTGGTTCCAATCAGGGCTTCTATTTCCTGTGGGTCATACTCTACTTCCTCTGTCGGGAATTCTACTAGATCCCCATTCAGACAATTTTGGGAGATGTGTCCTTCTTTTCCACATGAATAGCATGACTTGGTGCAGGGATTAATGAGTTCTTGTTCAGGTGTGTCCTCCACCTCTTCCTTCATCACAGGTTCTCCTCAAATTTCCATGAGGGCTCCTTTCATTGCTTCTTTCTTCTGCTGGATGGTTCTTTGTACCATGGGGTAAATGTGACACTGAGCAGGGTAGTGGGTAGTTCCTTCACACACGAAACAAGTAATCTGCCTAGTTGGGCATTCTTCAGCTGGGTGACTTCCTTCACAATTAGGACATTCATCCTTGTGCTCCTTATGGTTGTTGCCTATTTCTCCATAGAGCTTGCATGCACAAGATTTCTTCATATAATTTCCATAAGGCTTCATCTTCTGGGACACAAGCTGAGACTTTAGCAGAGTCAACTTAAATTCTTCCCAAGTGGTTACTCTAGGCCATCCGTTGATGGTTTGGTACATCCTCCACCAAGTAGTAGCAACTCTTTCAAAGCACTGAAGAGCATGCTGGGTTATATCCTTTCCGGCTATAGTGTTATTCCCCATATGATCTTCCATGTTTTGAATCCGTCGGTCCATCTCCAATTGACTTATCAGTCCCAGAAATGTGAGCTCATCTCCATTCATCCTCTATTGGTTCCAAGGGTTTTGGGGTGAGATAAGAGAGATATAGAGGGATACACACAATACAAACAATAGTTTTTGAGAAGGAAGATTTTATTTTGTGGTTGTCGGAAAAACATCAAACAAATGACAACTCACAATCATTGCATCTAACGTAAGTATACAATAGGGGTTTGGTCTTCTAAAGGTCAATAAATCTTCAAAGTTGCCAAACTCTTCAAGTCTTATTCATGTCTCCGATGGCTTCTTCCTATCGTACTTGTCCTTCTCAAGTTCTTTTGCAAGATCATCTCTGTTGACGCGAAGTCTCTCGTGACGTCCTTTAATATTTCTGGAGTTGCATTCCAAACTTCTGGGTTTCAACATCCTTGGCATGAACCATGGTCCTACTGTCCTCCAGTTCCTGACAAATCTCTGGTATCTCAAGGTTTTAGCTCCTCCAGCTTGGCTACTTTTAGCTTCTGGTTCCTGAGTTCTTCACGAAATGCCTCGTTGTCAAATATGACTTCCTAAAGGTCCCTCTAAAGTTCTTCATGTAATACTCCAGATCCTGGCGATGCACCAGCTAAGGTTAAAACTGCATCCTTTGCTGACAGATGCTCCATCAGCCTTCTACCACCCAATCCTTCCATGCATTTGCATGCTTAACTCCGCACGGTGACAATAGCATAAGCGGGAAATAACACCATGGTTAGCCGTGTCTATGCCCATGTTACTGCCATGAGCTTTCATTCCATAATTGATATCTCCTGTCTTACAGATTTCTTGACAAAAACTTTGAGTTCTAATGCTCCATGTTCCGGTCTTTCTCCGATACACCTTGATCTCGGGTATTGACAGCTTCCATAGTCTGCCAACTTCCATAAGGGGTGCCTTCCTAGGTCATACCAATCTGGAAATTTCTATAGGGCCTTCAAATTCTCCTAGTCTTCGGAGTCTTCACCGTTGTAGTTTCCGTCATTGTAATGCACGGTAAAAATCCTGTTTATTCCAAAGTATTCTTAGTTGTCCAATATCTTGTACTCCTTGGGGTGGTCTCATCAGCCGAATCTTCATGTGGTTAAAAGGGGAAAGGGTATAGTCTAACTAAAAGGGAATATTTGAATAAGCTCAGAAGAGAAGAGAGGTAAGAGATCTTTTTGAAAATAAAGTAGTAGAGAAAATCTTTCCTATGGGCTTGCCAGTCTCTAGGGTCACGTCCTACAGTCAACATGTGCTCTGATACCATCTTGTAGCGACCCGACCTCTGACGATCAAGTCTCTATGCTTAAGTGTCATCCCTAGATTGGTATGCTGACACACACAGTACTCGAGGATTTATAACAGAGGTAAATCACATGTACAAAGTAACGTAAATACTATCACCTCAATCCATATAGCGGAAGAAACAACAAGGTTATGGATTCCCATCAACACCAACGACAAGGTTGAGTGTAGAAATCGTAACCCTAAGGTATCACTTACTCGTCATAAGAATTCTGCAACATAAGACGTTGCAGCCATGCAGGTCAGTACATTGAATGTACTGGAAAATTCACACCATAGGATAAATGATGAATAATAGCTATCACTACATGCATATTGGGCTGGTGGAAATCTCTAAGTTTATTTTTGCATAAAGGCAATTTTTTCCTACAATAAAGGAATATATTTTATTTAACTACCAAGTTGGTTGAAAATATTGAGAAGGTTCCTCCAAGTCAATCCCAATTAAGCAATATCAATTAACCCAACAAAATTAATTTAGAGTGATGAGATCAACATGATAATCCAAGAACTAGATACTCAAGACGTCCATAACCGGGGACACGACTAATCATGATTAGTTTGTAACTCTGCAGAGGTTGCACACTTTTCCCCACAATACTCGATCTCCTCCATTGGATTTCTCGCACTACAAGGTGTTTGACAAACGGATGACCGAGACACAGTCTTTCAGAAACATTTACTCTCTACTCTGGGCGGACCGGTACACCTACAATCCCCCTACATCTGCTAGTCCACCACTTCGAGAGCTCACACAACTTACTCAACTATGCCGAAGCCCATAATGGCTTGTGGCTGCACACGGAAGTTTCTAGCATGAATAATCTTATGATCCCTTTGATCCTGGGTGGCATTCCATAGGATGATCACACGGGTACTCCAGGATCCTCTTGGGCAAGCACTGGGTTCTCCAGGTGCCCGGGCAAACCATTGGGTGCTCCAGGGTGCGCCAACCTATCCACCCAGATGTGTGTAAAGTAGCCACCTTAAGTTAACCATTATTAATAACTCTCACATCTGTCATGAATCACTCAAACCAAACCACGTCTACGGGATAGCATAGCAGTATAAGACTAATGTAGAAGTAACTCCCAAGGTTTGAATGCAGGACAATAGGTTCCTACCTCATCAACTACTTCCCAATACCCACAGGTTATCAATTCCTAACCATGCAATGTTTGAGGGTGAAACTAATGCATAAACATTAGGTATGAAAGGGATATGATCAAAGTGTGAACTTGCCTATACTGTTGATGAAGAACCTTCACACTCAACTCTTGATGGTTCTATTCGTCACACTCTGTTCAATCTATCATAAGCAAGCAATAGTAACCATACATAAGCAATCACTCACAAGCATCGGAGAGAACGAAGAAAACAATTCGGAAAACTTCAAAACCAAGCAAAAACTCTTGCAACAGAAATTTTTTTCTAACAGTACCAAAATTAAGTGAATTCGGCCTTATCAGAAATTTTAGGTCAAGAGCTTCGATTTGCAAAAAGAATCAACTAAATCGGAGTTATAAAACTCAAGTTACGATCAAACGAAGTTCAAATACTAAACTGTTTGAATTCAAATTTTAAAAATTTCAAAAACATGTTTAAGTGGATTATATGGATAGAGGGGATCATAGCGAAGAAGTAGGCGTTGGTTTCGTTGGATTTCAATAAATGGTGTAAAAGTTGTGAGGGTTTGAAGTCTAGGGGCTAATGTGAAGAAAAAAATATCTACAACTAAGTCCCTTTACACGTGTCACAAAACGACAGGCTGAAAACCGTTCACTCTGGGGCTAATAGAGCGAACATTCACTAACTAAAGCGTACCGGTTCGGAAAAAAACAATTAAACCTAATCCCAGCCCTAGATCTAGGATCGGACGGACGGGATGGAGGGACGGCTTACCGCGGTGGTTGACGGCGCCGGCGGGGAGGAAGACGGCGCCGGCGGCTTCGGCCTCGAAGGCGGACGGCTGCTCTGGGGTTGGCGGCGATGGGCGGTGGCACGGGAAGGTGCGGCGCGAGACGGCGGACTTGATGGCGATGGTGGCGGCAGCCGAGCGCGGCGTGGAGCGCGGGGCGAGGCGGCGGATCTCGCCGGCGGCGGCGGCTTCCGTTGAGTGCGGTGCGAGAGGAGGAGAGACAGCGGGTCCAGCGGTATAAATAGGAGGAGGAGGTCGGGGTCGGCTTGCGCGAGGGGGCAGGGGGAGAGGTGTCCTGCCTGGACACGGCGTCACCGGCGAGGAGTGCTGGAGCCGGACTCCGGCGGCCGGTAGGAGAAGGTCCCGACAGGTGGACCCCACCTATCGGTGGCTGGGTGAAGGAGGCAGCGAGCGGGTGCGGGCGCGGCTAGGCCGAAAGGCCAGTGGGCCGATGCGGTGAGGAGCAGTGCTGGGCTTCAGACTGACACTGTTTGTAGGATTAGTTTAAAAAAAAACAACAATAAAATAAAATAAAACCAAAAAAAATAAAAAATACTAAAGGCATATTATATATCAAAAGTTTCAGAAAAAGATTTTCTACGTCATGAACATTTTTATAACATCAAATAAAATCCACACAAATTTATATAAAGCAAAGAGTGCTACTGTTGCAATAAAAACCCAATAAAAATCATTTTAAAAATACCAAAATGATTTCAAATTTATTTCTCTCCATTTTTCTATTGTAGGGAATCATTTTACCCTATTTTCCATATATTCTATTTTTGGACAAAAATAATTTGAACAAAACCCAAATAAGTCCAAATTGAAAATAATTTTCAAAGGGACTTTAAATTGGATTTCTTTTAAACTCCCAACTCATATTTCATATGTTTTGAAGAAGTCATTTTATCTTCTCTCATGAAAATCATTGACTTGCTTAAAGTTCCTGAATTTGAAATATTTCCAAATGGAATTCAAGTATTATTCATAAACATTTTCTTTTATTTAAATGGAAGAAGTCATGTCATCTTCTCTCTAGGGTTTTGTATTTGAAAAGGATTTGAATTCACGGAGATCATAAATGCAAAAATGAAAGTTTGGGAAAGTCCTTTTATTCCCTCTCATTTAAATTTCAAACAGTTTCAAATTTTACTCAATTTCACACAATCAATCACAACTATCTATTTAATATAACATTCCGAAATTTAGAATTTTGGGATGTTATAATGCGTCCATGCACGGAAGAAAGAGGAGAGAGGTTGCATTTTTCTATTCCTTCAATCAATCAATTAGGGAGCTTTGGTTCCATCTTTTTGGCTTTGGTAGCACCGTCCAAAATGGTTCCCATCGATGCCAAAAGCTATTTTCACATTTTGCTACACATTAGGTGCCCTTAACCGTACTACTTGGTTTTGCTCTTGTGTGCTATCTATATAAATCTCGATTATATTGATCTGAAAATTATAGTATGAAGATTAGTAAAAAGGAGGTGATTTTGCTGTGCGGGTGGCGAGGGAGGTTTCTCATTTTTAGAGGACATTGGCCTGGCGGTTTGCTAATATGTGGTCCCACATGTCAGTGCTTTACCAAGCCAATCCGCATCCCACATGAGGCAGAACAAAAGCGGAAGCAACACGTGGTTAACTTTAAGAAGATGAGGGAGAAGCAGATTCAGCAATGAGTGAAATGATGGTTGCTTCGTCCCTCCAACTTCTTTTTTTAGAATTACTAGCAAGATGCCCGTGCGTTGCACGAAGTTGATGGAAAAGGTAACCACAACTTATAATATTGACGGATGGAGTACTAGTTACAGTGATGCATATAATTGCCTCCAAATGTGAGCAAAGGGATCGCACATGTCTGTATTGAGTGGAACGAGAATGTAATAGCACAACAAGAATTAAGGCCACGATGATGCGCTCACAGTGGTGGTTACAGGTGGGTAAGAAGAAAGTTGCATCCATCAACGTACAACCTCCTCCTCCTCAACTCAGTGTGCTGGGCCACCGACTAGCGGCTTAGCAGCTGCGGCTTTTGTGGCGAGGTCAAGGTGCTTCTCAGCAAAGGTGTCCAATGCTTCCAGCCGGTTGAGGATGGCCAACATCGTAGCGTCCTCACCGGCCTTGTAGATTCATATGTACACAACTTTCTTGTTGATGTCTACTAGAACTACGTTGATGTCAGGACCCCGATCCTAAGTCACACCGATCTAGCATGTAACACATCATATCACTTTGCGGCCTCACGCACGGTATTCCCACGGGTGCCACCTTACCTGGCCCGGGACCGTTTGCGCCTTTTGGCTCACGTATATGATAGTGCCGCTAGCATCCATATGACAAAGAACCCAGGATGACATGGCTAGTCATGAACCCAAAGTGGCACTAACTTACAGGGACAGGCATACATGACCCAACAACGAACGTGTCGGTCATTAGCGAGTGAATCCGGGCTGTAGCAACTGGGCTAGCAGGACTCCGGTAAACCGGGTTGTAGTAGGCTAACAGGACTCCGGTAGACACCGTGTGACATTTCCCCGAAGGGACAGACACAGGAACGAAGAAGGACACATGCCGGCCAGCCTAAGTGTTCTGGAGCAGTAGCAAGCTACCAGGGCTCAGTGGAAGCACTAGGAGACATTTCCCGGTAAGAGAGGCTACCAAGGATAAACAACTAGATAGTCAGATCCCACACATACCAAGCATTTCAATAACATACAAACAATATGCTCGATATGTGCAAATACAACATGGCATCACAACATGACTCTACGACTCAAGTATTTTATTCAATAGGCTCCGAGGAGCGAGATATTACAAACATGGGTCTCACGACCCAACATTCAGAGCATACAAGTCAAAGCACAAGCGGAAGCTTAACATGTCTGAGTACAGACATCTACAAATGAAAAAGGCTGAGAAGCCTGACTATCTACCAGATCCTGCCGAGGGCACAAGATTGTAGCTGAGGTAACAAGCTAAACGTCGAAGTCCACGTGGAACTACTAGCGAGACTGAAGTCTCTCTGCAAAAACATAAATTAAGCAACGTGAGTACAAATGTACCCAGCAAGACTTACATCAGATCTAACTACATATGCATCATTATCAACAAGGGGATGGTGGGGTTTAACTGCAGCAAGCCAGCTTTGACTCGATGGCTATCCTAAACTACGGCTGCAAGTAACTCTTTTGAGGTGGCGCACACGAGTCCACATATTCACCATATCAATACACCACTATGGATCCGCTCCTGTCTCCCTACGAGAACGCCATCCATAGCACTCACGCTTATCTTGCGTATTTTAGAGTATCCACTTTCACTTGTCTATGAACTGTACAGGCAACCCAGAAGTCCTTTACCGTGGATACGGCTATTCGAATAGATCATATTAACCCTGCAGGGGTGTACTTCTTCACACACGCTCTCACAACTTACCGCCGTTTACACGACATGTACTCGGCAACCTTCAAGCGGAAGCCCGGCGAGGGTGTCGGCCACGACCTGACTAACCACACAAGTCTCTCGTCCAGGTTTATCGCCTATTCGGGTTCCGTCCGCAAGGAGATCCGGCCGGGGTGTCGCTCACGGCCCCAAACGATGTGTGCAGGGTTCCCAAGCCCACCATCCGGGTGCTACTTGGTACACCGGGCCACTGTGCCTAGTCTGTCCCAAGCCCACCTGTACCGGGTGCCACTTGGTAGACTACTAACACTACCTACAAACACTAGAAACTAGTTGCAACTCCTGGACAAAGATCGAGTTGATTAATAAGTCGAGAGAGCTTGGAGCGCCCGGAGCCCAATGTGTGGTAGTAACTGTTCATGGATCACAAACACAGAACTCAGTTCCTGAGGACGGCCGCAATGAGACAACCCACCATGTACTCCTACATGGCCTCTCACCACTACCTTTCCCAAATCGTGTTCACACACTTAGCTCACACACAGTAGGACATGTTCTCACATACCTCTGATTCATCCCCAATGAATCAGACATGACTCAACTCTAAGCAGTAGCAGGCATGATAAACAAGCATGAATGAGTAGGCACATCAGGGCTCAAACAACTCCTACTCATGCTAGTGGGTTTCATCTATTTACTGTGGCAATGACAGGTCATGCAGAGGAAAGGGGTTCAGCTACCGCAGCATGTAACAGATGAATCGTTGTAGTCCTAATGCAGTAAAAGGGGGCAGAAGCGAGAGAGTGGGATTGTATCGGAATGAACAAGGGGTTTTGCTTGCCTGGCACTTCTGAAGATAGTATAGATCTTCATTGGTGTCATTGATCACATCGTCGAAACGCGTCTATCGAGAGGGGGCAATTACCGGCAACTGAGAAAGAAACACAATCAATGCAATGCACAATATGATGCATGCTCATGACATGGCAACATGCTGGTGTTTTGAGCTAATGCAGCTAGCAACAAAGTTAAATAAAGTTGGTTTGAACCCTAAGTTCAAATCCAAACTCCATATGTGAAATTCAAATGCCATTTATATGATTTGTCCTAAACAGTAGTCATAAGTTGTTCTAACATGCATGAAAATGGTACAGATGGATAGATTGGATTTTTCTGATAACTTTTCATATATAAATTATTTCATTTGGAGTTACGGTTGAATTTCTATGATTTTTCGAAGTTTAGGAAATTTTTTGAAATTTCCTAAATTAAATTAAATCTAGAAATGACTTACTGCGTCAGCATTGCATCACTGTGACGTCAGCTGGTCAACAGAGCTGTCCCGGGTCAAACCTGACCAGTGGGGCCCACTGTGTTAAAAAGAAAACTGATTGAAACGAATGACTATATGATTTCATTGATGATTGGCTTTATATACATGTTGGAGAGGCACCTTGTAGAGGCGTCTCTTACATAGAGAGACAGATGCGTTGCTTCCACGCAGGGACGCGTCTATTGGCATTGGACACAAACAACGGGTGGGTATTGCTTAATAACTAGCAATTACCGGCTAGATTAACCCAAACCTATTTCTAACACTCCCCCTTGTACAATGCTTCTTCTTGAATAATCCATCGTAGAAATCTTCTTGTATATTCACCATTCATCTTGAGAAATCCTTGGTATAATCTTTAAAGTCTTCTCCAAAAACCCTGTGGGAAAAATGTGAGAAGAATAGTGTACATATGTTGCTAAAACTCCTTTAAACCAGTGAGGAACAATAATAAGGAGAAAATGATGCAACATATAATGAATATTGTCTCCTGATAACTCATATGAGAAAAACCTTTGAAGAAGGAGAAAACTCATTGATGAGTTTAGAGAACAATTAATATGTCTTGAGTACTTCCTTTAAAAAACCCGGTAGGGAAAATAGAAAGTATGACATATGATCTTTGAGAAGATATTGCCTCATTAAAAACCATTATGAGAAACTATGAGAGAAAACTCATAAGGGAAAAGAGTGCAGCATGATATGCCATTGAAAACTCTTTTAAAACCCAGTGGGAAAAATATAAGGAGAAAATAATATGGCATATATGGACACTTGTGTTATTTTGTCTCGTTAAAAACCTTTTATGAGAAACCATTAGGGAGAACTCATGAAGGGAAAAAGAGTATAATATATGCAATCTGATGATTGTTAGTAGGTTATAGTTTGGGAGATTACTCCCCCTGAACTTTGCAAACTTGATGGGTCTGTCATACAAATTCCATCGACATTATCATGACATTGTGAATAATCTATGGGAGTTTCACAGTATTTGTTTGCAAATTGTTTCCTCACTTTTTATAATGTGCGAGGATAAGTAATTTTCAAGCAATATGCTTTATGATATTGCTCTTCATATAACCTGTAGGTATTGAGTAACACAAGTGGTAGTATCTTGATAAATCAAGTTATGTGATTCTGATGAATCTCAACCACATGACTTTGAGTGTGGTTATTCATTCTGCCGAGCCATGCATATTTTGCAATGCTGTTAGATAAAACAATTATGTCAGAATGATAAGTGAAAGTAGACAGTAAAGTCTATTTAGATGATTTCCATAAGAAGGCTATTCTGGTAAATGGGATCAAATAAGTAGCCAATATTATGTCTTGTATAGACATCGATGATGAGGTCATCGGTATACACTAAGTGATATAAGGAATTCAAATTTGGGATTCCTTTGTTAACCACATAAATAATCATCATTGTTTGAGTTGTCCCTTTAAAGAAGGAACTCATTTAGTCAGTAGTACCATATAATTTCTGACTATTTCGAGTCATGGAGTGACTTCTGAAGATTTACACAAAATATGTTGCGATTTGTTTTTTGGATTCGGAATTATAAGCCCTTCAGGGACTTCAATATGGATATCTGAAATGAGTGGTTCTTATGAGTATGTAATCACTCCATCCATTAACTGCATGGATAATAGTATTTATACTACCAATAGTATTTAGTATCGAAACATAATTCCACTCATACCAGGAGGGTATGTTACATCATAATTGATGTCGGGTCTCTGCGTGAACCCTTCTGCTACAAGCCTCGCTTTCTCACCACCTCATTGATTTTGTTTATGAATGAGAAGTCACTTGTATTCCACGGAGGAAATACTTATAAGGAGTATGTATTACTATAGTAAATACAACTCTTTTGTTGAGCGAGTGCTTTTCTTCCTTAACTTGCTTCTTTTTATGTGGACCAATTTGAGTGCAAGAGGCACTCTATCATGGATTTTGGTTCAGGGCCCAAAAGGTTTTAGCAATTTTGGAAGGAATATATGTCGACAAATGTAGTCTTTTGTTATGTGATTCTGGTGGAATCGTTGAAATTTGTGGAAATGTATTTATACCCTTTTTAGGTCCTTGTGATTTCCTATAACAATGGAGTCAAGGTGTTTCGATGTCCCAGAACTAAAGATAGTGTGCACATCTATGCTGGGCTTTGGATGATGAGCATCCTATGAGGTGTCTTTCAACTTGATGTTGAATTGCATTTACCGATTGAGGATCTAATTTCCCCTGTTTCCGCGGAAGCATGTGAGAAATTATATCTCATGTAGTCAGATTTCTCCCCCTCTTGCTCTCATTTGGGGAGAATAGTGGTTTATTAGGTACCTCCACTTTCTCTGATATTTTACTGCAGGAATTAAAATTTAGTGACACCTTTGTCATCAGTAAATGTATGTGGCAGATTTGCAATGTGTTGCAAATATATGATTCTCTGAATTCCTAGTTCAGATTCTTAAGTATGTGGACCTAAGGACTGAATCTTAATGGCTTATTTCTTGGCATTCTTTGTGGTACTAATCTCCCCCTAATGCCAGAAAATGTCCTTATTGCAGATGCATCAATGTACGGGCTGATAATAACTCCCCTGTTTGGGGCTCAATTTATTTATGATCGACGGAAAAATAGTTATTCCTCACATAGATCCCAAAAATTCTGTGAGGGCCCATTGATGTACGCTGGAGTGGTGATGTCGGGTATGTAACCGAATTATCGCAGATGGGAAATACTTTCTGGTTCCCACGTACTTACTACAAGGGGAAAGTAGTATGAGATGCAGTTAGTATGATTTAGATCATACTCACGGTGTGTAAGGTCGTATGTGTCCAGCAAGAGGCTGGTAAATTACAATTCTGCAAGAGTGGTCATGTAATCAATATCAATATCTTTGATAAGATTTCTAACTAAACAATTCTGGGTATGTACATAAAGTACTAACATTTCTGTTGAAATGAGTTTAATGATGTTGTCCATATCCTATCTGTAGGATAAGGTTCTCTTACTTTGATAAGCTAAGAAATTAATTTAATAAGATCATGCATGGTAGTGTGTGATAAGAGACACACTTGAAATCATTATAAAATATATGTTTCTTTGAGTACCATGAACTATCTTGATAAAACCCATATAATGGTTGACTCCACATGTATCTTCTTAATGTGTTCTAGGAAGAATGGGTGGCTCATTTGGAATTTTAAGGTGAGAGGGCCTTAAAACTTATTTCCCCTTTGGCACATGTAGTGCATATAAAATCTGAGGATTCGGGGAATTTTATAACTTGGTAAATTATGACCAACAGAATTGTCAAAAAAATTCTAATCATCCCCAAACCAGGATGGATAAGGCTATCAAGCCAAATACTTACTTATAAAGATCTAGAAAATTATTGTGTACGCAACAATAGTTAGTATGAATTGATTCATACATTCAAAATTTATCAAATATCATGTCCAAAAAATAGAATATTGGAGATTGCACTACATGTAGTAGTACAAGTTTAGGCTAAAGATATTTTGGGAATAATTCGAAGATTACATGAGGTCTCCAATATTACTGAAATTTCTATTATGCAAACATATCATCGGTGCAAAGGAGTTCACCATCATTTTATTGAACTATGTTTTTGGTTCTTCTTCTGATGAAGATCTGAGAATAATCATTTACCATAATATTTTCTAGTAGGTTTACAATTTTTAACATTTATCCCAATGAACTTCTTTGCCTTTTTTAATAAATTTGTCGTGTGGTTTGAGCATATGTTTGAGGTTTTGGTAATTATAGGTGCGATATTTGTATAACCACACATTTGACAAACTTGAGAGTTGTCTTTGTGATCATTTGAAAACGATATATTCCCGTTAAGAGGCAATTCTGTTGTTGGTTGTCTTTTAGCCTCCACTTTACTTTGAAGTCCTCATGGTTACTGACTTGCATAGTATTGAGTACCAGCAAGATTTTCCAATGATGGTATCACACCTGTGGGGTGAGTCTGACGATTTTAAGAAATTCCATGTTTCTTCATCATGGAAAACGGTAGTACCATCATAAGAGGATGTAAAGTGTGTTAAGGGCTTTTCAACCAGACCTACATATTTAAAATATTTGATCACTGGATCTCAACTTGAAGCTAATTAAAGTGACAGAATTGTGAGCCACGATAGACTTGAGGTCTTAAAAACAATGGGGGTGATCATTTACGACGTGCTTATGAAATCATGTTCCTCTCAGGGAAATATTCAGGTGAATAAATATTCATCCATTATGTACTTAGTTTAAGAACTAAGTGAAGTTGGTGACATATAAAATGAAATGTGCACATACTTAGCTATTAAGAGAATAGCAATGTCATTTTCCGAATGTGAGGTTAGGGTGGCAATAAGGCCACAAATGGACAATGACTGATGTCCATGACCGATCTTAAAATAGTTACTCACACCTAATGTAATGTGCATTTGAAAATGTCAGCCATGTGTTACATGAATGCTCATGCCCTATTTAATTTACTTCTTGGAGTAAAAGATATATATGGATGAAGTGATTTGTTTGAGAACAGTCATGGCCAAGGTGATCCTTGGTGAGCCTGGGTGCATCATTCAATACAACACATGTAATGAAATCTTTGCTAATGTTTTGGACTTCATTCTAAGGGAATGTGTGACTTGAGAGTCACTGCCAAAACGCATAGACTTTACATGTTTAACATTGGTTAGTCACCATGAAAATATAACCATAATGTGATGTGTACTTTGCCAAAATGTTGAGACACTCAACCATTGCTATAAATTATGGTATCCATCTTGATGGATGGACGACACTATAATTAGAAATAGTGACATAGGCTCCAGCGTCATGTATTTTACCAATGGAATGGAAGGTAATCATCGGGGTATGCAAATATTTGCATAATTTTCTATGACACATTCAAGCAAAGCGGGGCTTGAATTAGCACAAGAATACCATTTCAGCATATAGTGACTGCGCATGAATAATATTTACTATGAGAGTAAATCATTTTAGTGAACAACAACAAATGTTTCAGAGGAGCAAATTTTATATATGTAGCTGATGCTATCGGCCACAAATGATATAGATAACACTTTGAAGGTGATAACCGGATGCGGTGTAGATCTCACAGTAATATGATGCATAATCTGACATTCTCAGTAGATGCTCATGATTTCTATTACCTTGTGTTTACTATAATATTAATTTGGAAGAGCACTTGAAGGTAGTCATCTTGTTAAAATGACAAGATGTAGGACTCACAGTAGTGGTGGATAATCTGCAAATGGTGCAGTAGATACCACCAATACCTTGTGATTCGCAAATAAAATTTAGGCTAATCATATTAAGTATGACACATCATAATTCTTGTTTGCAAGAAAATTAATTTCCAATGCAAAATCATAGTTGTTGTACCAAAATTGCATATTATGGATAGTGTTGACAAGAATATGCCATAATCTCATAGAAATTATTATGAAGTGTAAGCAGGCTTTTGGAACACTGCCAAGTTATATTAAGTCGGGGACTAAGATGTAAGTTACATGGTCTTAAATGTCAGATGTGAATAAAACGGAGTGCTAGCATGTTAAGTCCTCTAAGCCAGAGGGCTTATATGCCTTTAACAAATAGTCTGATGACTAATCTATGATGTACTTTGAGCCCGAGGGCCCAATAGAGAAATACAGAGGATAGTTTGCATATATATATAAAAAATGAGGGAACCAAAATGCAAATTGACTGAAAGGATAAGGTTCCTATCGTCATCCTCTGCCTGAATGAAACTATCGATTCGTTCGTCACAACCCATCGCGGGCCGCCGGAATAGTGATGCCTTGCCATGCGCGTGCGTCGCTTCGAGAGGAGGGCGAGGCCGTGCCGGTCTGCCGTCTGCAGGACGGCGCTTCTACGCCGAGGCTGGACAGAGCCGCCGCTCCAATCGCCAGCCGTTGGTCGCGCCTGAGGACGCGTCGCTGGCTGCCGCGGTCGCGCGTGGAGACGCCGAGGCCAAACGGCCAAAAGCGGAGACATGCTGGCCGTGGTCGCCGGAGCCGCCTGTGCCGTGGGCGTCGACTCCGCGGGCTGTTACACCGATGGGTGCGCCCTTTGTGCGGGAAGTGCGAGGTCACGGACGCAGTCATTCCCGCGTTCGCTGTGCTACAAGTTGCCTCCACAAGGAGCAGCCGCACCGCGGACGCGGACAGCCTCCGCCACGGACCGAAGCGCCCTGGTGTTAGTGGCGCCGCCAAGCGTCGGAGGACGTTGCGCGTGCTGGCTGTGGGCCGTCGTCACCAACACCACGTAACGAAGCTCCGACAGGTGCTGGTTCCGCGCGCGCCGGGTGAGCAGTCGCCCTTGCTGGATCTCCGCGCTGCAGGAGGAGTCTCGCCGGAGTGGCCGTGGCCGCGTCGGCGCGAAAGGCCTTTGTCGGGATCAGCCGGGCGCCGCGTCCTGCTTTTCTTCTTCTCCCTGTTTCTCTTGGCCTGATGCTCTCGATAGAGAGTTAGAGACAAAGTGCGTGATAACGTGTTAAAAAGAAAACTGATTGAAACGAACGACTATCTGATTTCATTGATGATTGGCTTTATATACATGTTGGAGAGGCACCTTGTAGAGGCATCTCTTACATAGAGAGACAGATGCGTTGCTTCCATGCAGGGACGCCTCTACTGGCATTGGACACAAATAACGGGTGGGTATTTCTTAATAACTAAGCAATTACCGGCTAGATTAACCCAAACCTATTTCTAACACACTGGTCAGTGACTCAGGGCTGGTTAGTGTCACAGACAGGTGGGTCCGGTCAGCGGCCACATCAGCACGGTCAACTCTAACGTGTGGGTCCCGTTGGGTTATAACTAATCTAAGCAGAAATAAAACTGCAGTTAATTAGGGAGTGGGGCCCATGTTTCAGTGCCCTAGGGGGTAGGTTAGCAGTGTGTTTAGCCGCTAATTAAGTGAGCCACATCGGTGTGGCCGGAGTTAGGCCGGTGGCGACCTCAATCCGCGGCGGCGTCCGTCGGAGTTGCATCAGAGGCGACGGATTGATGCGCCAAGGGCACCAGGAGGTAGCCCATGCCCGCGCGCATCCAGGAGGACCAACGGGAGGGCGTGGGGTGGCCGGAGTTCGCCGGAAGCATCCTCATGGAGACGGCCGGAGTTCGGGCGGAGTCCTTTGCGGTGTTAGTGTGCATAGGAGGGCTAGCGGATGGGTGCGCTCGGCTCCTGGGAGCATTCTGAGCCCGTTGGTAGGCTCGGACGTGAGAGGTGGTGGCTAGAACGACGGCGGTAGCATCCGCGGCGGAGCTAAGCTTTCGGCCATGGCGGAGATGCGTCCTGGAGCTCGCAAATGCGAGGGGGAAGAGAGCGGTTCGGCGTAGTGGCTCACTGAGGTTGCAGGGGCATCGAAGCGGGCTTGGGGGCGCGTTGAAGATGGCGAATCGGGCGACGGCATCCGGCGGCCGTGGACGGGGAAGAAAAGCCACGGCGCCGTCTTGGAGTCATCTGGGGTTGAGTGGGTTGGCGTAGAGGTTCTTGGGGCCTAGGAGGAGCTCAGGGTCACGACCACGGGGCAAGGGGACGGCAGTAGGCGCGGTGAACGGTGACGGTGGTGGCGGCTCCGTTCGGTGGTGAGAGAGAGGGGTCCAGGGGAGAGGATGAGGTTGAGGGAGAGCGAGAGAGTGAGGAGAAAGTGAGAGGGGGGCCTCGGGCGTCTCCAGACGCGGATTAGGACGAAGGAGCGGCCTCTAGTGCGAAGCAGGAGGTGGCCGGCGTCGACGCGCGTGCGTCCAGCATGCAGCTGCTTCGGGGCGAGGGGGAGGTAGACGACAGAGGAGGCTGGCGGTGGTGGGCTGGGCCAGATGGCTGGGCCGCCAGATGGGCCGGCCAGGTGGGCTGCACGGGTGAGGCCAGGTACTAACTCTCTCTCTCTCTTTTATTTTCATTTTCTATTTTCTGTAATTGTGTTTGGCTTTAATAAAAATGCCAGGGCATTTCCAAAAATCATGAAACTGCTCAATGTCACTGTTTGGAATATTTTCAATAGCAAACATTTCAGTTTGTGATTATTTGAGCATTTAAAATATTATTTAGCAATTAAATGCCCAAATGCAAATACCGTATGATTTAATTCAAAAATCCAGAATGGCCTAGAAAAATGTGCACCATTTTTGGGAGAGGTTCTAGACCAATCCAAAAATAATGAACTTTTCTGAAGAGCATTTTGGGTTCATTGAGAATATTTTTATTTGAACCTAGTTGATTTGATCTGGTGCTAGGGTTTGAGCAATCCCCATTTCAACTTTCAAAACAATTTAAACATGATGCAACAGACAAGTGCTAGCCTAGTGCAAGGTAAGGCTAGGGATGTGACAACTCACCCCCACTAAACAAGAATCTCGTCTCGAGATTCAAGCGAAGGGTAAGATGACGGGGGGACGCAAACTAACACAATCTTCACGATCCAGGTTGCACTTCATAGGGGCGTTGATTCGATCACCATCTTTGACTCGATGTCTTCCTCTGAGAACTCCAACTAACATGACAAGAAGAGGAAAGGAAAACTCTTGAAGAATCGATCTTCTCGAAGATCAATCAACTTAGGATCAACTCACGGAGTGAGTCATAGCAACATCTCTCGAGCTGAGACACGAAACATACATCTAGAGGAATGGAGTGGAACAGATGACGAAGGTTCACTAGGTAGACAACAATTCCACACTTAAGAGGGTGGTGAACGGTTGTCAATGTAGCGAGGAGTTGAACTGTCATGATACCATAACGAGACACCTTAGAGGAGGGTGATTCGTAGATTATCCCTAAGTGGCAAAAAGAATTACCTTTGAAATAGAGTTCATTGAGACTCTCTAAACCAGCCTAGGGCAATTCTCAAGCGATCGTTTGGAGGGGTTCGGTAGAATGGCATACCCGAATTAGAATGGATGATGTGGATTACCTTGTTGAAGACAATGCAACGGATGATTTTAATAACTGACGAGAAGCTCAACAGTGGAGAGTGAGTCCACTGTTGAAAAAATTATAGCATAACCGAGGAAACTGAGAGAAATCCCAGTTAGTGCCGATGATAACACCTAGCGCTTGTGCGTGCTCTCAAGAACTTGGTCACTTCCATATTCATCAAGGTATTACCAATATCCGTGTCAAGGATCCTGGCAACACAACGTACTACCATGATGAATGCCGGTAGATGATGCAGACGCAAAGGAAGATAACACCTTCTCAGATTTCACCTTGGCAGGGCCAAGGGGACAAAATCTGGATGATCGACCGAGAGACATTTAGCACTCCGCTTCTAATGTTCTCCTTGATGTGCCAGCGCAACCCATTTATTAAACTGGGTTGATATCTAGGACATCAAGTAAAGGTCAGACTTCGGGAACACAAAAATCATAAGGAATAACTACGGAAGTAAATCCATAAGAAATCCTCATGGGGAGGTGGCCAACTTCTTCAATCAAGATACTACAATAATAGGTCTTCCGGCTGGGTGTGTTGGCCACGACATCCACTTAACCGGTTACAGAGAGACCATTATTATAGTTCTTGGGAAATGTTCCAACCATCAGATCTGCCTGAGATTCAGAGCTGGTCGGTGTTAGGATAATCCAGACTCATCGAGTCTAGGAAAAAGAATGAAAGTTTGCAACACAAATCGACGAGATAGCGTTGCGGGATTCTCAGGGAATGAACTACGATAGAAAGCTCCAAAACATGAGCTGGTTCTGCTACACACATGTGAACACACTGTCACAGACAAACATGACCATATGGTAGTCTTACAATAAAACACTACCGAGTTCAGGTGGGGAATCATCGAGGATATCGGAGTCCTTGTGCACTTATCGATGAACTTCTTATCCTTGAGCAAGTCAATCAGTGGCTTGGTGTGCTAGGAAACACATATGGAATGGAGGCGGCCAACCTATCAAACCATAGAGTACTTCGCACCTGCGTGACTAACTTGGGACGATTCCAGAGGAAGCAAAACTAACTTTGTCGAACCCACGGTGGCAGCTTGCACCAGATGCACATGAGTTAGAGAGAGCCACTTCTTTCATCCGAACATATGCTTCATGAGCTAACATGAAGAAATGCTTTTAAAAGTTTTCCAACACTAGCTTAATGTTCAACATGAATCATGGACAAGATAAGGATGTTGTCGATGGGCTCAACAACAATTCATCCAGTTTCCATATAAATGGAATTCCACGATTAAGTGAACACGGTGATAGTATTGGTCAGACCAAAAGATATAATGGTGTATGCTCAAGGGATCAACCACGAGTAAGACAACATTACGAATATCGTTGGTTCTGATTTGATTTGACGATAATCCATACTCAAATCAAAGATTGGATAAGTTGATATGTCCATTAACTGATCACGAGGTCAATCGATGGAAATACCATCCTTCTTCAACACACATACAAGATATCCCTTAAAATGAACTAAATCGGAAAAGCTTCCATCTTCCAACTCTCCAATTTGTTGTTCAGCTTAACCAACTAGCTCAAAGGTACCCAACACAGATCCCTGGAGAACGGGGTGGTTTACAAGAAACCAACTTGATCACGAACTCAACATAGCGGTCAGGTGACAACCTGGTAACACTTCCGAGAAGATATTCGGAAAACCATGAACCACCGATATGTTACTAAGATCGAGATCAATCTTGCTTTTCATGGCAAGACGATATGATCAAAGGAGCGAGGAACCGATACGATGCTGACTCACTGATCGAGGAGTGCACCCGGAATAAGGACTAGGTAGCACGATCAACCTTAGGGCGATGATTCAAAAATCAACATGCTAAGAATGAGGTTATTGTCCATTTAACTACCAAGCAACAGAGTTGCTAGGAGTATAGATTTCACACATCATAGTTCACCTGTCGGCATTCCGGTTACAATAACACGGGAACCGAGGAATTAACAATGATGGCAAGAAGTATTACTGCGTCAAGAATTCATAAGAGGTGGTGCAATTCTCATGACACTCTTGACATAAAGATGGTAACACTCCAAGGTAGAGCAGAGCAGAAGCTGGATTGGCATTTTGATCTGCGGAATACAATTGCTTTGACCCAATCCTAGATATGGATGAGGTTCTGGAGTTTGTTTCTCCTAGTCATTCTGGATTAGAATGGTTTGACGGACCACAAGGGTAATAAGCATCGATTACGGATGCACACATACTCTTGACTATCAATTGATAGACAAGGTCAGAAGAAAACTAAAGAGGGACAACTCAAAAGAACATATGATTTTCTGAGTTGTGGGTGCATAGATTAGCATGTCGAACGAGTTCAACATATTTCTTTCGGATAACCCATGTAGAAAGGTAGAACTGGTAGAGTCACAACTACGAATGGAGAACTCATCAAAAGCACTCTGGTTGTGATCTTTTGGTTCAAAAGAACTTCTGCCATAAGCAGTTCTTGGTATTTGGAAGAAGGAAATACCACGGACCTCGAGGACTATCGCAAAGGGTAATAATATCCTAAAGGCACTAGCAATTACTATCAACATGAAGTAAGTAGGGTGAATCTCGAGTTCAAAACCCAGAAGTAGAATGCCTACTAACTAAATGACATCACATGATGCTTTCGGGAATAAAGGCCAGAATCATCACACTGGGACACAAATCATGGCTAGATTACAAGGTGGTTAACTAAGGCACCTAGGGTCATAATAATAGCTCCAACTTATATATCGAGGCAATGAAGTACCTCAACACACTGGGTAGTGTGGTTAATCTGACCCAAAAGGACATCGAGAACAGAAAGAAGTGATTTGCAAATGCATCAGACTATTTAGAAACCTGGGATGACTCAGACAGCATAACGACTGTAAATGCTCAAAATGCTTTGAGACATCCTACAAAATGGTGGCATAACCACTCGATCATCACAATATCAAGATTTCGAGGCCAACTATGAATACATGGGAGTAGTAGGAACCGAACTGAAGATTAGAACCATCAATCCTACAAGTCTATGGATTAGTAACACATGATCCTGATAGAAGGAAGAGAGAGCCTAGTTCCTTAGCCCCGCAGGAAAGATAAGATGACTCAGATCAGAAGGGCATAAGGTATAAGGAGTAAAAAGAGCCTTACGTTCCATCCCACAATCAATTCCCTTATATAACTAAAGAATTTCTAGACTCAACTTCGACCGGTTTGGCTTGGTAATCCTACAGGCAGTCAAGCTCTGATACCAAAGCTGTCAGGACCCCGATCCTAAGTCACACCGATCTAGCATGTAACACATCATATCACTTTGCGGCCTCACGCACGGTATTCCCACGGGTGCCACCTTACCTGGCCCAGGACCGTTTGCGCCTTTTGGCTCACGTATATGATAGTGCCACTAGCATCCATATGACAAAGAACCCGGGCTGACATGGCTAGTCGTGAACCCAAAGTGGCACTAACTTACAGGGACAGGCATACATGACCCAACAATGAACGTGTCGGTCATCAGCGTGTGCATCCGGGCTGTAGCAACTGGGCTAGCAGCACTCCGGTAAACCGGGCTGTAGCAGGCTAACAGGACTCCGGTAGACACCGCGTGACATTTCCCCGAAGGGACAGACACAGGAACGAAGAAGGACACATGCCAGCCAGCCTAAGTGTTCCGGAGCAGTAGCAAGCTACCAGGGCTTAGTGGAAGCACTAGGAGACATTTCCCGGTAAGAGAGGCTACCAAGGAAAAACAACTAGATAGTCAGATCCCACACATACCAAGCATTTCAACAACATACACACAATATGCTCGATATGTGCAAATACAACATGGCATCACAACATGACTCTATGACTCAAGTATTTTATTCAATAGGCTCCAAGGAGCGAGATATTACAAACATGGGTCTCACGACCCAACATTCAGAGCATACAAGTCAAAGCACAAGCGGAAGCTTAACATGTCTGAGTACAGACATCTACAAATGAAAAAGGCTGAGAAGCCTGACTATCTACCAGATCCTGCCGAGGGCACAAGATTGTAGCTGAGGTAACAAGATAAACGTCAAAGTCCACGTGGAACTACTAGCGAGACTCAAGTCTCTCTGCAAAAACATAAATTAAGCAACGTGAGTACAAATGTACCCAGCAAGACTTACATCAGATCTAACTACATATGCATCATTATCAACAAGGGGATGGTGGGGTTTAACTGCAGCAAGCCAGCTTTGACTCGGTGGCTATCCTAAACTACGACTGTAAGTAACTCTTTTGAGGTGGCGCACACGAGTCCACATATTCACCATATCAATACACCACTATGGATCCGCTCCCGTCTCCCTACGAGAACGCCATCCATAGCACTCACGCTTATCTTGCGTATTTTAGAGTATCCACTTTCACTTGTCTATGAACTGTACAGGCAACCCAGAAGTCCTTTACCGCGGACACGGCAATTCGAATAGATCATATTAACCCTGCAGGGGTGTACTTCTTCACACACGCTCTCACCACTTACCGCCGTTTACATGACATGTACTCGGCAACCTTCAAGCGGAAGCCCAGCGAGGGTGTCGGCCACGACCTGACTAACCACACAAGTCTCTCGTCCAGGTTTATCGCCTATTCAGGTTCCATCCGCAAGGAGATCCGGCCGGGGTGTCGCTCACGGCCCCAAACGATGTGTGCAGGGTTCGCAAGCCCACTATCCGGGTGCTACTTGGTACATCGGACCACTGTGCCCAGTCTGTCCCAAGCCCACCTGTACCGGGTGCCACTTGGTAGACTACTAACACTACCTACAAACACCAGAAACTAGTTGCAACTCCTGGACAGATATTGAGTTGATTAATAAGTCGAGAGAGCTTGGAGCGCCCGGAGCCCAATGTGTGGTAGTAACTGTTCATGGATCACAAACACAGAACTCAGTTCCTGAGGACAGCCGCAATGAGACAACCCACCATGTACTCCTACATGGCCTCTCACCGCTACCTTTACCAAATCGTGTTCACACACTTAGCTCACACACAGTAGGACATGTTCCCACACACCTCTGATTCATCCCCGATGAATCAGACCTGACTCAACTCTAAGCAGTAGCAGGCATGACAAACAAGCATGAATGAGTAGGCACATCAGGGCTCAAACAACTCCTACTCATGCTAGCGGGTTTCATCTATTTACTGTGGTAGTGACAGGTCATGCAGAGGAAAGGGGTTCAGCTACCGCAGCATGTAACAGATGAATTGTTGTTATCCTAATGCAGTAAAAGAGAGCAGAAGCAAGAAAGTGGGATTGTATCAGAATGAACAAGGGGGTTTTGCTTGCCTGGCACTTCTGAAGATAGTATAGTTCTTCATTGGTGTCATTGATCACATCGTCGAAATGCGTCTATCGAGAGGGGGCAATTACCGGCAACTGAGAGAGAAACACAATCAATGCAATGCACAATATGATGCATGCTCATGACATGGCAACATGCTGGTGTTTTGAGCTAATGCAGCTAGCAACAAAGTTAAATAAAGTTGGTTTGAACCCTAAGTTCAAATCCAAACTCCATATGTGAAATTCAAATGCCATTTATATGATTTGGCCTAAACAGTAGTCATAAGTTGTTCTAACATGCATGAAAATGGTACAGATGGATAGACTCGATTTTTCTGATAATTTTTCATATATAAATTATTTCATTTGGAGTTACAGTTGAATTTCTATGATTTTTAGAAGTTTAGGAAAATTTCAAAATTTTCCTGAATTAAATTAAATCCAGAAATGACTTGCTGCGTCAGCATTGCATCACAGTGACGTCAGCTGGTCAACAGAGCTGCCCCGGGTCAAACCTGACCAGTGGGGCCCACTGGTCAGTGACTCAGGGCTGGTTAGTGTCATAGACAGCTGGGTCAGGTTAGCGACCACATCAGCACAGTCAACTCTAACGTGTGGGTCCCGTTGGGTTATAACTAATCTAAGCAGAAATAAAACTGCAGTTAATGAGGGAGTGGGGCCCATGTTTCAGTGGCCTAGGGGGTAGGTTAGCGGGGTGTTTAGCCGCTAATTAAGTGTGCCACGTCGGCGTGACCGGAGTTAGGCCGGCGGCGACCTCAATCCACGGCGGCGTTCGTCGGAGTTGCGCCAGAGGCGACGGATTGATGCGCCGAGGGCACCAGGAGGTAGCCCATTCCCGCGCGCATCCAGGGGGACCAACGGGAGGGCGTGGGGTGGCCGGAGTTCACCGGAAGCATCCTCATGGCGACGGCCGGAGTTCGGGCGGAGTCCGGTGCGGTGTTAGTGTGCACAGGAGGGCTAGCGGATGGGTGTGCTCGGCTCCTGGGAGCATTCTGAGCCCGCTGGTAGGCTCGGACGTGAGAGGTGGTGGCTAGAACAACGGCGGTAGCATCCGCGGTGGAGCTAAGCTTTCGACCATGGCGGAGATGCGTCCTGGAGCTCGCAAACGCGAGGGGGAAGAGAGTGGTTCGGCGTAGTGGCTCACTGAGGTTGCAGGGGCGTCGAAGCGGGCTTGGGGGCGCGTTGAAGACGACGAATCGGGCGACGGCATCCGGCGGCCGTGGACGGGGAAGAAAAGCCGCAACACCGTAATGGAGTCATCCGGGGTTGAGTGGGTTGGCGTAGAGGTTCTTGGGGCCTAGGAGGAGCTCAGGGTCACGGCCATGGGGCAAGGGGACGGCGGTGGGCGCGGTGAACGGCGACGGTGGCGGCGGCTCCGTTCGGTGGTGAGAGATAGGGGTCCAGGGGAGAGGATGAGGGCGAGGGAGAGCGAGAGAGTGAGGAGAAAGTGAGAGGGGGGCCTCGGGCGTCTCCAGACGCGGATTAGGACGAAGGAGCAGCCTCAAGTGCGAAGCAGGAGGTGGCCGGTGTCCACACGCGTGCGTCCAGCACACAGCTGCTTCGGGGCGAGGGGGAGGAAGACGACAGAGGAGGCTGGCGGTGGTGGGCTGGGCCAGATGGCTGCCGCCAGCTGGGCCGGCCAAGTGGGCTGCACGGGTGAGGCCAGGTACTAACTCTCTCTCTCTCTCTCTCTCTCTCTCTCTCTCTCTCTTTTATTTTCATTTTCTATTTTCTGTAATTGTGTTTGGCTTTAATGAAAATGCCAGGGCATTTCCAAAATCACGAAACTGCTCAATGTCACTGTTTGGAATATTTTCAACAGCAAACATTTCATTTTGTGATTATTTGAGCATTTAAAATATTATTTAGCAATTAAATGCCCAAATGCAAATACCGTATGATTTAATTCAAAAATCCGGAATGGCCTAGAAAAATGTGCCCCATTTTTGGGAGAGGTTCTAGACCAATCCAAAAATAATGAACTTTTCTGAAGAGCATTTTGGGTTCATTGAGAATATTTTTATTTGAACCTAGTTGATTTGATCTGGTGCTAGGTTTTGAGCAATCCCCATTTCAACTTTCAAAAGAATTGAAACATGATGCAACAGACAAGTGCTAGCCTAGTGCAAGGTAAGGCTAGGGATGTGACAGTTGATATTTCCCCAAAGTTGAAGGGATGATGAAGTATAGTGACGGTAGGTATTTCCCTCAGTGATGAGACTAAGGTTATCGAACGAGTAGGAGAACCTCCACACACGATGTAAACAACACATGCACATAAATAACAAATACTCGCAACCCGATGTGTTAAAGGGGTTGTCAATCCCTTTCGGGTACGGCGCCTCAAGTAGGAAAATAATGTGAGACAAAAAGTGGTAGACAGGATAAATAGATCGCGGAACAAATAAATTGCAGCAAGGTATTTTTGTATTTTTCGTTTAATTGATCTAAAAATAAATACAAGAGAAAATAAATCGCAACGGCAAATATGATGAAAAGAGACCCGCGGGTCGTAGGTTTCACTAGTGGCTTCTCTCGAGAAAAATAGCAAACGGTGGGAAAACAATTACTATCGGGCAATTCATAGAACTTCAAATAATCATGACGATATCCAAGCAATGATCATTATATAGGCATCACGTCCAATATTAGTAGACCGACTCCTGCCTGCATTTACTACTATTACTCTAGACATCGATCGCTATCCAACATGCATCTAGTGTATTAAGTTCATGAGAAAACGGAGTAATGCAATAAGAATGATGACATGATGTAGACGAGATCCGTTTATCTATTGCGGCAGATATAGATCTCATCCGTTTATCCTTAGTAGCAACGATACGTACGTGTCGGTTCCTCTTCTGTCACTGGGATCAAGCACCGTAAGATCGAAGCCACTACAAAGCACCTCTTCCCATTGCAAGATAAATAGATCAAGTTGGCCAAACAAAACCCAAATATCGGAGAAGAAATACAAGACTATAAGCAATCATGCATATAAAAGAGCAAAGAAGACTCAAATAACTTTCATAGATCAAAACATAGATCTGATCATACACTCAAAGTTCATCGGATCCCAACAAACACACCGCCAAAAGACTTTCATCATATGGATCTCCAAGATACCATTGTATTGATAATAAAGAGAGAGAGAGAGAGAGAGAGAAAGCCATCTAGTTACTATCTATGGACCCGTAGGTCTACAAAGAACTTCTCACGCATCATAGGAGAGACAACAATGGAAGTGGTGAACCCCTCCAAGATGGTGTCTAGATTGGATCTGGTGGTTTTGGACTCTGCAGCGGCTGGATCAATATTTCATTGCCTCCTCTAAGGTTTCTGGAATATTGTGGTATTTATAGAGCAAAGAGGCGGTTTGGGGGGCACCCGAGGTGGGCACAACCCCCCAGGGTGCGCCCTGGTGGGTGCTTCTCCCCTCGAGCAGTGCCTCAGGTGCTTCCTTGGCCCATTGTCTTTCTTCTGGCCCAAAAAAATTCCTCCAGGAGTTGCGTTGCGTTTGGACTCCCTTTGATAATGATTTCTGCGATGTAAAAAAAACATGTAGGAAACAACAACTGGCACTGGGCACTATGTTAATAGGTTAGTACCAAAAAATGAAATAAAATTACTATAAAATGATTGTAAAACATCCAAGAGTGATAATATAACAGCATGGAACAATAAAAAATTATAGATACATTGGAGAAGTATCAGCACCCCCAAGCTTAATTCCTGCTCGTCCTCGAGTAGGTAAATGATAAAAACAGATTGTTTGATGTGAAATGTTGCCTAACATATTCATCACATTCTTTTCTTATAGCATGGACATATGGACTTTTATATGATTCAAAGCAATAGTCTAGTTTTGACATGAAGACTTTAATACTCAAGCATACGAACAAGCAACCATGTCTTTCAAAATATCAACACTAAAGCAAGTTATCCCTAGCCCATCATGCTCAATCATTGATCCATTCATGAAACACGCTCGAATATTAGCTACACCCAATGCTCAAATACGATCATAGTGCCCCTTAGTTGGTGCTTTATTAGAGAAGATGGAGACTCAAATTCAAAATAAAAATTGCATAAGTAAAAGAAAGGCCCTTCGCGGAGGGAAGTAGTGAATTGTAGAGGTTCCGGAGCTCAAAGCTTAAATTGAGAGATAAAATTATTCATGAGAGGCATACTTTTCCTACCAACGAAAATGACTTGGAGCATCCCAACACTTTCCATACTAGATACATCATAGGCGGTTCCCAAACAGAAAATAAAGTTTATTCCTTTTTCCACCATAACTTTCACTTTCCATGGCTAGCCATATCCACTGGTGCCCTCCATACCAACACTTTCCAAGGAATTTATTATTTGATAACATAAAGTAAATTCATTTATTCATTTCAGGACTGGGCATCCCTAGTACCTTTGTCGTACTCTCGTGCAATGACAAGTGAATGAACACTCACTGTGAGAATAACACATCTAGGATGGAAAATATTGGCTACCCTTTACCGCCTCGAGAGTAGTAGAGCACACAAAAGAGAAATTTATTTTGAACATTAGAGATGACACATGCAAATTTGCTTAGAATGGCATGGAAATACCGCATATAGGTAGGTATAGTGGACTGATATGGCAAAACTGGTTTAAAGGGTTTTGGATGCACAAGTAGTGATCATACTTAGTGCAACATGAAGGCTAGCAAAAAGATTGAGAAGCGACCAACCAAAAAGCAAAAAATCTCGTACCCAAGCATTAAGCATAAGTAACACCGAATAATGCACCATAAGTAGGATATAAATTTCATTGCATAACTATTGACTTTTGTGCTTGCATAGGGAATCACAAACCTTAACATCAATATTCTTACTAAAGCACAATTACTCATCAACATGACTCACATATCATATCGTCATATCTCAAAACCATTATTAAGAATCAAGTTTATTCTGTCCAATGATCTTCATGAAAGTTTTTATAATATCCTCCTTGGATATCTATCACTTCGGGATTATTTTCATATGTTGCTATTTTGATAGGCTCAAACAAATATAAGTGAAGAACATGAGAATAAATTTTTTATTTCTCTCAAATAGTCTAAGTGAAGCAAGAGAGAATTTCTTAAAAATTTACTAAATCCCATATAAATCTAAGTGAACCATGAGAGCATTTCTTCAAAATTAGCAAAGCACACCATGCTCAAAAAGATATAAGTGAAGTACTAGAGCAAGTCCATGTCTCTAAAAATTAATGTGTAGCATAGGAGCAAGCATAGCGTAATTTTTGGATCTCTTAAAAGGATGTTTCCAGCAAGGATTCGACACTTAAAACACAAAGCAAAACAAGAAAATACTCATATCATACAAGACGCTCCAAGCAAAACTCATAGCATGTGACGAAAAAACTATAGTTTCAAGTAAAATACCGATGTTTGTTAGAAGAAAGCGGGGATGCCACTTGGGGGCATCCCCAAGCGTAGCCTTTTTCTTATCCTTATTCCTTCATCCATCGTAAGATAACCCAAAACTTGAAAACTTCAATCACACAAAACTTAAACAAAACCTTCGTGAGATCCATTAGTGTAAGAAACCAAACCACTACTATAAGTATTGTAGAAAACTTATTATTTTTTTGCACTATATCTACTGTATTCCAACTTTTCTATGGCAAAAACTCATCAAAGAAAACCGTAGAATCATCAAAACAAGCACACAAAGCAAAGAAAACAGAATCTGTCAAAAACAGAACAGTCTTTAGCAATCTGAAAATTTCGAATACTTATGTAACTCCAAAAATTACTAAATAAATTGGTGAACTTGAAGAATTTGTCTATTAATCCTATGAAAAAAGAATCAATTTAAAATCACGCTTATGTAAAAAACAACAACGAATCTCGTGAGCGCAAAAGTTTCTGTTTTTCAGCAAGATCAAATAAACTTTGACTCAACTCTTCCCAAAGGTCTTGCTTGGCACAAACACTAATTGAAACACAAAAAACACAATAATAAAAGTAGCATAATTGTGCTATCACTCAAGAACAGAAAACAAAAAGCAAAAATAAAATCTATTCATTGGGTTGCCTCCCAACAAGCGCCATCGTTTTATAACCATTAAGATAGGCATGCGATTTCAATGATGCTCACATAAAAGATAGTAATTGAAATACGAAGAGAGCATCATGTAGCATATGGCAAACAAATTTAAGTCCAACATACTTCCTATGCATAGGAATTTTATAGGAAAACAAATTATCAAGACAAGCAAGATCTAGCATATGCAAGGAAGAAGAAAGAAACAATAGCAATCTCAACATGAAGATAAGTAACTTAGTGACATGAAGATTTCCACAACCATATTTCCCTCTTTGATAATAATTATATGTGGGAGCATATTAAAATTCAACAATATAGCTATCACATAACATATTTTCTACATGATCCACAAGCATGCAAAGTTGACACTCTTCCAAAATAGTGGGATTAACATTAACTAAAGTCATGACCTCTCCCAACCCACTTTTATCAAAAATTTCATAAGATTGAACATTCTCCAAAGTAGTGGGATCTAAAGTTGTCACTCTTCCAAACCCACTTTCAATATTATTGCAAACACTATTATCAACCTCATATTCATCACGGGGCTTAATTTTTTTTCATGATCATTGCAATAAGTACATGACATATCAAAACAAGCATCCCCAAGCTTGGGGTTTTGCATATTACTAGCATAATTGACAATAATAGCATTTATAATAACATCATTACAATCGTGATTTTCATTCATGGAGCTATCATGAATCAGTTTATTAATTTTTTTGTTTAACACTTCATCACAATTTTCAGATTCATAGATCTCAAGCAAAACTTCATGATAATCTAGTGAACTTAATTCACTAGCAGTTGGTTCATCATAATTGGATCTTTTGAAAATATTAGCAAGTGGCTGAGGATCCATATCAATAGATTATTAGAAGCAAAGATGCAAGCAAATAGAAGGCGATGAGAGATCTGACAAGAAAAAGGCGAACGAAAAAGAGGGCGAATAAAACATAAATTTTTGTGAACCGGGGGAGAGAAAATGGGAGGCAACTGGCAAATAATGTAAATTGCAAGGAGATGAGATTTGTGATTAGGAACCTGGTTGATGTTGAAGATCCTCCCTGGAAACGGCGCCAGAAATTCCTTTTGATGTCTGCTAGAACTACGCTGATATTTCCCCAAAGTGGAAGGGATGATGCAGTATAGTGATGGTAGGTATTTCCCTCAGTGATGAGACCAAGGTTATCGAACCAGTAGGAGAACCTCCTCACACCACGTAAAGAACACCTGCACACAAATAACAAATACTCGCAACCCGACGTGTTAAAAGGGTTGTCAATCCCTTTCGGGTACGGCGCCTCAAGTAAGCAAATAACGTGAGATAAAAAGTGGTAGATATGATAAATAGATCGCAGAACAAATAGCAGCAAGGTATTTTTGTATTTTTGGTTTAATAGATCCAAAAATAAATGGAAGAGAAAATAAATCGCTAGTGGCTTCTCTCGAGAAAAATAGCAAACGGTGGAAAACAATTAATGTTGGGCAATTGATATAACTTCAAATAATCACGATGATATCCAGGCAATGATCATTATATAGGCATGACGTCCAATATTACTAGACCGACACCTGCCTGCATCTACTACTATTACTCCACACATCGACCGCTATCCAGCATGCATCTAGTGTATTAAGTTCATGATAAAATGGAGTAATGCAATAAGAACGATGACATGATGTAGATGAGATCGGTTTATCTATTGCGGCAGATATAAATCTCATATTTTTATCCTTAGTAGCAATGATACATACGTGTCAGTTCCCCTTCTGTCACTGGGATCAAGCACCATAATATCGAACTGACTACAAAGCACCTCTTCCCATTGCAAGATAAATAGATCAAGTTGGCCAAAGAAAACCTGTCGGCATTCTGGATATGGGGCTATCCCAACTTTCTTGAATGCGGCCCACTGCATGGCTCCAACGATGGCCTGGTATGGCCCAGCTTCAGCATCACAAGACCCTCGCGAGGGGCCAAGCCTCGCGAGGCGGACGACACCAAGACCCCCGACGGGATCGGCCTCCTCAGGCTGGCTCCCGAGGGGCGGAGAGTTCTATGCAAGGTGCACCTCACGAGGCTCAGCTGACGTGAGCCATGAAGACCAAGGCAAGGCGGGTGCCAACGGGTGCAGAGCGCCAGTTTCCTCTTTGGTGGAAGGGAGGCAAGCTGCAGGCGTGGAGTCCCGAGGAATCAGCCAAAGGTTTTCATTCTGGTGCAACAAGACCAAGACTGCCAAGACAGCGGGACGGAGGTCATCACCAAGCCCACCGCAGCGTCACGACCAGAGGCTTTTCTCAAGCAAAGATCACTCTAGTAAGGATAGGATGTACTACTTGTCCCCTTTCAAATATGGCCGTTGTGGGATCCCTTCCCGCCAACATTTGGGAAGAGGACCAAGGACACTATAAATAGGACTTAGCCACCACCATAGAGGGTTGTCAGATCCATTCTCATCCGACCACCTCACCAGTTCTCTTGAGCTCAAGAACACCTCACCTCCTGAGGCCAGTCCATACACTGTACTAGTTCATCCTCAGCCCTTCGAGGCGATCCACCAAAATGCCGGAGTAGGGTATTACACCGCAAGGTGGCCCGAACCGGGATAAACTGCTATGTCTCTTTGTCTCTTTGAGCCTGACGCGCTAGGCTTAGGAGGATTGCGAGTAGGCAGGCTGGGTAAGTTGAGATCTCCGGACGCACCCCAAAGTTTGAACCTTTCAAGGGTTTGCAGAACTTGTAATCCGACATTTGGCGCGCCAGGTAGGGGTGTGTCGGATCTCCTCTTCCGTCGAACGGTCCTCCGCCGCTCCACCAACGCCATAGCAGATGCCCCAAGGGCCCACGTCAAGCACTGGGTTGTTCGGGCCTCCTCGACAGTTCCTGCCGATGAGGAGGACTTCCACTAAGCTCTGCTCGCGGCCAGCGCTACACCTGGGGCAACCGGCCGCGGGGGACGCGAGGCGTAGTCTTCCCCTCTAGCGCCGCACCATAACCGCGCTGCCGCGCTATCTGCAAGCTACTCCGCAGCAACCGCACCGCACACACGCAGGGAGCAGGCGAAGATGCGGGTTGTGGTCATCGTGGCTCGGGAGCTCTTGAGGTGTAGGCTACTGGAAAGCGGTCGCGACGCCCTGCTGGAGCGGGTTGCTGAGCTGCTGGACGCCGCGTGCAAGGGCGCAACACCATTCTGCACCCTGCCCACGTTGCAGGCTGTGGTAGGGGCACGGGCTCACCCTCGCCACAACCGTGCGGCCCCTCCCAGGGCCCCTGAAGAGCCTCTCGGCATCGTCAGCCTCACGGTGCGGCCCGCACTCCTCCAAACATGCCACCTTGGGGTGGGGCTGCCCCGAGGAACATCCCCAGGGGTCGCGCCGGGGCGCCGGCCCCTGGTCGTTAGGACCAGAGGGCGACCGAAGAAGGCAGGAATGTGAGGCAGTCGGGCAGCGATTCTGGCGCAGCCAGCCCAGAAGCCTACGTACCCGTCGCGGTGGACCTGAGGCACGCGCAGGGAGAGGGCCCCAGCCGACCCCCACGCCAGGCTGGGCACTGGATGTACATGAAGCTGAGAACCTTTACGAGCCGCCGCCAAGCCCCACCAAGGTCTCCAACGGCAACAACCTCTGGGTACAGCTAGTGCCATATGCCACACTTACATTGACCATGGATCGCAGGTGAACCATGGCGCAACTATCATCAGGACTCTCAGGATGGCAGATCCGCTGCAGGAGCGCGAGGGGCGTTGGGAGCAGTGCGGGGGAGCTCGGGGGCAGGGCCCTCCCCGTGCTATGCAGAGCAGGACCCTGCTTGGAGGTAGGTTCCCCACCGGGGAAGACGCCATGAGCCCTTCCTCCTGGCGGGGGGCCTACAGTCGCCGAGGACGCCACCAGCGTCCCCCATGCCCCTTGATCTTGTCCTGGTTTCTGGTGTCCCCAACGGTGGTCGGTGGCGGGGCAGGGCAGGTTCCTCGTAGGGCGACATGAAGGAAGGCTCCGGCCTGTGAAGGTCTCCGCTCGTGACACTCTCACTTAATAATGAGTGGGGCTGTACACGCCCAGAGTCTCCTGAGCACCACCCTGGGGCCTCACGGGGGCTCCCACCCACGTCCTAGTGGAAGCACCATGCTCCGTGCTGGCCGTCGACACTGACCCCCAATGACTATGCCCAGCCAGTGGAAGCACCTAGCTCCGCGCTGGTGAGAAGACTTGAAGACTAGCTAGGCGCCGGACGTGGCCATTTGTTTTCGCCTCCTTTTTGTACTCGTTTGTCGGCTTTTTGGAGTAAACTTGGTTCTTGTGTGTTTAAA
>NC_041393.1:295599207-295618994 GCF_002162155.2 Triticum dicoccoides
TTGTCTTGTGTTGCTCTCTCGCTTTCTGGTCTTGCATTTTTCCGGAGCTCATACCTACTGCCCTGCCCCCGAGCGCCTCGCGAGCGGGGGCTAGGTGCAGTGCGCGTGTGTCAAGATTGATCGCTTTGCCCCTCTGGGGCTCAAGGGTGCGGCCACCATGCGCGCCACCTCGCCGTGATCTGGCAGTTGGCTCCTCGTGAAGCACTCTAGGACAGGTCAACATGCTCCTCGCAGGAGCCAGACCCTCACAAGCCCGCAGCAGGCACGCCTTGGGAGGACGAATGTTTCTGCAGCGTCAGGGTTCGCTCGAGACCCGCGGAGCCAAAGATAAGTCATGACCACCATCCCACCTAAGGCTATGGACCTGAGGGGTCGCTCTGTGGCATCATTTCAATGCATTTCACAATTGTATACATCACAAGGGGCCCCCTCTTTTTCGAAATGCTCTCACAAGGAAACTTTCAAGTTTGGGCATACAAGTTAAAGCAACCAGGAGTACAGGTCTAGCTTTGTGCGCCCTTTTCGTCGCCTTCATCCGCGCTGCTCGTGCTGCCCGAGCTATGGCGACTATCCTCCTCATCACCACTGACCGTGCCACTCGCTTCGGCCATGAGCCTGGCCGTGTCATCCTCAGAAGCCAGCTCCTCCACCAAGTCATTCACATGGTCATCCACCCACCTGGCGAGCCTGTCCTGGGTAGCCGCGGGCACGGGGGCTAGCACAGCGTTGAAGTAAAAATGGGAATCGCGGTTCAGGAGGTTGCTGAAGACACGCGACAGTGCGCGCCCGAGGAGGCCCTGCCTCCTCCCCTCAACAAGCTGGCGAGCCTTCACAGCCTGATCCTCCAGGCGGGTGACAACATCAGTGAAGAAGTTGAGATGGCTGGCATAGTCACTATCGTGCTGGTGAGGAGCGCTCTCGTCGTAGATGGCGCCCAAGGCACAGTTAGCCCTGACGCGCAGACCCTAGAGCATGGAGCCGTGCTCACGTTCCAGCGTTAGGGGGCGACTCGTTTCATTTGCAGCCCTCTCCAGGAGGGAGGCAGTGTCCTTGACTTGCCGCTGGAGGGAGGATATCTCGGTGCGGATGGAATTCAAGGCAGATTCAATAGAGGTCAAAGCTTCTTGGGCAGCATTATCCTGCTGCTCTGCGGACTTCAGCTTCGCCTTCAGGGCGGCGGTCCTTCCCTCAAGCTCGGCCTTGAGCATCTCCAAATCCAGGCGGTGCCCCTCAGCCAGATTAGCACATGCCTTCGCCACTCTCTCCTCCACCTCCAGTTGGACCTGGGTTTCTTGGGCGGTGATGACATCCTCAGCCGCAGCAGCCTGGTGCTCCCTCACCTCCAACCTCTCCAATGCCATGATGTGCTCCATGGCGTCCAACTCCAGGTCGTCATGGCTCCTCAGGAGCTCTACCTCGGCAAGGGCTGCTTCACCTGGTGAAGTGGCCAGGAGGCGCGCCGCTCCTCAACTTCTCGCTCAAGGGCAGCATTTGAAGACAGAAGCTCCCGGTACCGCTCCTCGGCCACCTCGCGACAGCGGTTGGCGGCTTCAGCCACCTTCATGGCACGGACGCGAGCCTCACAAGAGGTTGCAAGTGAGGCCGCCGCAAGCATGTCGGCTTGGTCACGCTGAAGTTTCCCGAGGTTGATGGCAACCTTCAGCTGCTGCCACTCATGCGCCAAGTGGCGGCCCTCCGCTTAGAGCCTGGTGTTGACATTGGCAAGCTCCCCACCAAGCTGGACCATTGTACCCATTGCCTCGCCGAAGAGCTCGAAGCGTACGACATTGCACCCTCGCGCAAGCGCCAGCGCATCCCCAAGGCCTTCTTCAGCACCAAAGGCCGCCGAGGGGGCGTTGGACGTCTCGCCTGCCCCCGGCTGGGGGCTGGCCAGTGTAGCCCCGCAACCTGAAGACAAAGGCCGCCCAAGAGGCACCTGATTGCCGGCAATGACCAGAGGAAGGATTGCCGGTGCGTCCCCCATCCCACAGGCCGGGCCGCGGAGAAAGGAAGCAAGAAGCTCGGGTCCAGGGCCCCCTCACAGCACCCCGGCGATCGGAGTCGGCCCCGCGCCTTGGGTAGAGCCAGGGCACGGGGGGCTATGTGCTGAGATCAAGCCAGGGTCCTTGGAAGCACTCGCCTCCTGAGGTTTTGTTGTCACAGGAACCCTGCAAGGCCCTGGTCAAGAGAGAGCACGACGCGCAAGGAATCAAGAACGAAGGTACTTACTCATCTGCAGCCACATATCTCCTCAGCTTCAGTGGTCGGCGGGTGCTGCTGCTGCGGCACGAAGATCTCTTCCTGTTCAGGAGTGATTCAAGGTTCAAGCGGGGTCGTCCGGGCTCCGACGGGTGACCATCGGGGGGGGAGGGGTCATTCGTTGAGGCACCCTGGGCGGAGGCCTCAGGAGCGGGGGCGCCTGACGGGGTCTTCAGGACGATGGCTCTTGAGCCGTCGATGGGTGCCTCACCATCAGCAGCCACCTCGAAGCCATCACCCCGAGCATCAGGAGCCTCTGCCTTCGGAGCGCAGGGTTGCACCGACCCCGCGGTGGCGCCCTCCTGAGTCTTGGACTCCCAGTCTCTCGGGCCGCCACCGGCGCTAGGCCTCCGGAGGAACCTTCAGCAGCTGCTGGCGGTGAGCGCCCCCCTGCTTCCACACTCGGGGCACGCGTAGCAGGATCAAGCAGCAGGGGAACCACGAGGACGGGATTATCACGAGGCCCCTCGAGGCCCTCCAGATGCAACCCCCACTCGTCAAATAGGGGCATCTGTCCCACGAAGACCGTCTTGTTCGAGCACTGATAGAGGAGGCAGCCATCTCCTGGAAGATCGGCGGGTTTGGATTCGCCCGTTAGGAGCTCAAGCACCATGCTCAAGGTCTCAGAGGGCAGTGATGGCCTCTGCAACCTCATGGGATCCTTGACACTGGCAAGGTCCCACATTGGCCGAGAATGGCGCTGAAGAGGGGCGATGCGCTGCCTGACGAATACCTTCACCACCATCGGCGCCGTCACCTCCAGTCCCTGCAGCCTCGCTAGCCTTTTCTAGACACAAGTAAGGTGCCGGTCGGATAGCTTCACATGCCCCCAACAAGAGCTGGGCGTGGCCGGCACCCGAGGAGTTAGGAGTAGGGGGCTACACGTGCCGACATCCATAAGAAGCCACTGCTTCTGGAACCCCTTCGCGGCGAGCGCAAGCTCGAAGTCAATCCCCGAGCCGGCGTTCGTGGCCACAAAACTTCAAAGGTTGCGCATCCTGAGCATTGGCGAGCATCAACCAGCCGGAGCAAGAAGAAATGGTGAAACAGGGCCATGGAAGGAGTAATGCCGACCATGGCCTCGCAAAGGAAGGCGAAGACGACGAGGAGGATGATGAAGCGGGATTCCAGGTTGTCACACCCTAGCTAGTTCATGCATTAGAGTGCTTGCATCATGTCTATCTTTCATCAGAAACATGAAATGGGGATGACAGAACCCCCAGCACCCCCTGAAACCAACTAGGGTTTAGTAAAAATATTTTCAATGAACCTGAAATGCCTTTCTAAAATGTTCATCATCTTTGCCTTGGTCTTAAACCTCTAACAAAAATGGTGCACAAATTTCTAGGCCATCCTAAGGTCACTGGATTAAATCATTAGTTATTTGAATTTGGGCGTTAAAATACTATAAAATATTTCAAATGCCCAAATAATCCCAAACTAAAATGTTCCATGTCGGATATATTCCAAACAGGGCTTGTGCAGTTTGGTGATTTTTGAAGATGTCTAAGTATTTTTTTAGAAATGCCACAAACTTACAGAAATGAAACAAAACAGAAATAAAAGGGGAAAAGCCACTTACCTGGCCGAACCCACCACCCAGCCCACCTGGCGGCCTAGCACTGTGCTGGCCCATGCCAGCCAGCTGCTTCGTCCCCGCCAGGCAGGCAGGGAGGTGACGCCGATGAGCGCGAGCTCGCCATGGCGCCACCTGCTTGCCGCTTCGCCCCTGGACGCGCTGGTCGACCTCCATGTCGCCCCCTCGACTGCCTGGACACGCTCATTCTCCCCCAACGCATCTCCCTCGCTCCCCTCTGCAATGGCTGATGCAGCCGCAGCTACCTCGCCGTCGTAGATGTGGCCACTGCCATCTCTGCGTCGCCTCGCCGTGTCCAACAACTCCGCCGACGTCCTCTCCATCGACCAGGCCGAGCCCCGAGTGCTCGCTTGCCCCAAAGCCACTGTATCAACCTCACCCGACTCCGCCACTGCCGCAACAGCTCGTCCCCGACCGCGCTGTATAGATCATCGTGTTTGCCATGAGCTTCTACCCCTTCCCACCCCTCCCGTTCTCGCCGCCAACCTCTGCTTTGACCGCAACGAGCTTCACCGCACGCGCCGCCGCCTGAGCTCGTTGCCGACGATGCTCCATCCACCTAGCGGCCACACCACCTTGTCCAACGAGTTCACCGCGTCACGTATACCATGCAGGAGCTGGCCTTGAGCCTCTAAGATCAACACAGCAATGAGTTCGACTTCACCCGAACTCCGGCAGCCGCACAACTCGTCGCCGGTGACGTTTCCGGTGACTTGGAGCTCAACCACCGCCACCACTCGACGCGGTCACTCCATGCTACCCGTAGATGGCCTCCGCCGTCCATTTGGTCACCGGAGGGCAAATCCCGCACCTCCGCCGCGTCTGGATGTCGCCGGCGGCTAAACGCCGGCGAGTCAGCGTGGTTTGACCACGGGTTTGACTCCCCTGAGTCACTGACATGTGGGCCCCGCCTTTTGGTCAAACCTAGATTAGTATTAATCTAATCCTAATTAACTTAGTTAACTAACAGAGACACTGACCAGTGGGTCCCACTGGACAGGTTTGACCTGGGCGCCCCTGTTGACCTGCTGACGCAGTAACTCACTTTTCTGGATTTATTCTAATTTAGAAAATTCCAGAAATTAGTGCAAACTTCAAAAATTCATAGAAATTAATCTGTAATTTCAAATGCAAAGTGATATATATGAAAAATGATCAAAAAATCCAATCTATCCATCTGTACTGGTTTCATGCATGTTTAAACAAGCTAAGTTGCTGTTTAGTGCAAAACATGATAAAGAACTATTTAAGATCACATATGAGTTTGGAATTTGAATCTTTGGTTCAAAATGGCTCAAACTCATCTGGTCATAGGTGCATTAGCCCAATACACTCATTTTGCCATGTCTCATGCATGCATCATATTATTGAACATTGTTTGGTATTGATTGTATCACGGTGCTCTCTGCGGTAGGTTCTGCCTCGGAAGAGTACCACGAGTATCCAAACGAGGAGCAATATCAGACTACGGACCCGCAAGGCAAGCAACCAACCATTTGATCATATTGATCAATCTCATGTTCTTGCTTCTGCTCTAATTTACTGCATTTAAGACAACATGATTCAATCTACTGTGTGCTATGGTAGTTGAACCCATTTCCTCTGCATGACCTGTCATTGCCACAGTAACTAGATGAAACCCACTAGCATGTGTAGGAGTTGATTGAGCTATGTGTATGTGTTTCCTACCTTGCTATGCCTGCTATGCTTAGGGTCGTGTTAGGTCTGGTTCATCTGGGTGATGGGCTAGAGTGAAATGATCATGTCGGTAACGAGAGTGATGTGTTGAACATGATTTGGTAAAGGTATCGATGAGAGGCCATGTAGGAGTACATGGTGGGTTGTTTCATTGGAACCATCCTTAAGCACTGAGATCTGTATGTGTGATTTAAGATTCAGCTACTACCATGCATTGGGCCCTGAAATATGACCCCGCTCGACTTATTATCCACCCTAGTCCTCTGTCCAGGAGTTGCAAGTAGTTTCTGGTGTTTGTAGCTTACTGGAGGCCGTGGGCAGCGCTGACCCTCGGGGTGGGCTGTGATGCGGTAGGTACGTGGCCGGGCATGCCGGGTGCCCGTTAGGTGTCTCGAAACCCTGTACACATCGTTCGGGGCCGTTTGTGGAAACCCCGGCCGAACTCCCTACGGATGGAACCTGAATAGGCGATAAACCTGGACTAGAGACTTAGGTGTTTAGGTAGGTCGTGGTCTACACCCACGTCGGCTTTCGCTTGAAGTCTGCCGAGCACATGTCGTGTGCACACGCTAAGTGGTGGAAACATGTATGAAGAAGTACACCTCTACAGGATTATCATCATCTATTCGAACAGCCGAGTCTGCGGTAGAGGACTACTTGGTTGCCTATACAGTTCATAGACTAGTAAATGGATACTACTAAAAGCCTCAAGATAAGGGTGAGTGTAGAGGATGGCTCTTCCGTAGGATGACGAAGGTGGATCCTCGGTGGTGTATTGAAGTGGTGTGTAGTGGACTCGAGTGCGCAAAACAATTACAAGTTGGAGTCTTGTAAGATAGCTTAGCCAAGAGTCAAAGCTGGCTTGCTACAATAGCCCCACCATCCCTTCTTGATAATGTGCATGTATGTAGGATCAGATGTAAGTCTTGTTGAGTACCTTTGTACTCATGTTTGCTTAATTTACGTTTTACAGAAGATGCTGCAACCCCTTCTGATGGGTTCTTCATAGACGTTGATGTTGACGAGTAGGCTGGAGCCCAGGTGGTGATCCTGAGCACACGATGGACCATGTAGGATAGCCAGGCTTCCTCCAGCCTCTTTTATTTTCTAGATGTATGTACTTAGACATGTTACTTCCGCTGTAGGCTTGTATGTTTGTATGACTTGAATGCTAGGTCGTGTGACCCGTACTTGTGTGAATGTTATGTATGGCTCTCTTAGCCTTTAAATAAAGTACTTGAGTTGTAGAGTCATGTTGTGATGCCATGTTGTATTTGCACATATCGAGCATATTGTGTGTATGATTGAAATGCTTGGTATGTGTGGGATCTGACTATTTAGTTGTTTATCCTTGGTAGCCTCTCTTACCGGGAAATGTCTCCTAGTGCTTCCACTGAGCCTTGGTAGCTTGCTACTACTCCGGAACACTTAGACTGGCTGGCATGTGTCCTTCTTCGTTCCTGCGTCTGTCCCTAGGGGGAAATGTCATGCAGTGTCCGCCGGAGTCCTATTAGCCTGCTACAGCCCGGTTTATCGGAGTCCTGCTAGCCCAGTTGCAACAACCCGGATTCACTCGCTGATGACTGACACGTTCATTTCTGGGTCATGTATGCATGTCCCTGTGAGTTAGTGCCACTTTGGGTTCACGACTAGCCATGTCAGCCCGGGGTCCTTGTCATATGGATGCTAGCAACACTATCATATACGTGTGCCAAAAGGCACAAACTGTCCCAGGCAAGGTAATGCGACACCCGTGGGGATACCGTGCGTGAGGCCACAAAGTGATATGAGGTGTTACATGCTAGATCGGTGTGTCATTGAGTCGGGGTCCTGACAGCGTTGGCATCAGAGCCGGACTGCTTGTAGGTTCTTCAAGCCAATCTGGTCGATGTTGAGTCTAGAAATGCTTTAGTTATATGTAGGGGAATTGATTGTGGGATGGAATGTAAGGCCCTTTTTACTCCTTTACCTCATGGCATTCTGATCTAAGTCAGTCCATTCTTTCCACCGGGGGTTAAGGATTAGGATCTCTTCTCTCCATCAGGTTCACGTGTTACTAATCTGTAGTAACTTATAGGATTGATGGTTGCAAGCCCCAGTTCAGTTCTACTAACCCAATATGTTGTTAAGTTGGACCCAGAACCTTGATATGATGTTGTTGAGTGTTCATGCAATCCTTTGCAAGTGTCTCAAAATCCTTTTTGAGCATTTGCAGCCGTTATGCTGTCCAATTTCTGCTAGAAATTCTAATGTCTTTGAATTGTTGGTGTTTCAGATGTTGTCCCGCGCTTTTCACCAGGTGGTCCGACTGACCCGTGGCATTGACGTGCCCGGGCATACATCCATGTTAGTACGGGTAATGACCGAGACCGGCTACAGATGGTATCCTGAATATACCGTCGAGGAGCAGTTCTGTGACTTCAATCAGAGACAGTTCATCTGTATTATGCGGATTTTCCCAATCTATCCCGGTTCTACGGAGTCTCTACACTGGTCCTATGGGCTTGGTATCACCATAGAGATGTCCATGCAGGACACTTCCTACTCTATGATCTCCATCATCCGAGTTGGGTATGCATCGCTGAATGATTCTGAGTTCCGCTATCGGCCGGCGGCACACACTGGCTCAGAGGGCTACTACACTGGACTATATGCCAATGCTGCTCACAAGGAGCCACTTCTTCACACTACTACCGAGATGCTAGAGTAGAGAGATCGAGAGAACCGTGCTTTACCCATGGAGTTGTACAACACCTGCCAGGACCACTGGGCTACGCTGACGTGGCTCCCGCCAGCCGTACAGACCAATTATCTGGATATGCGTGATCTGTACCCTGTCTGCACACTTCTTCCAGCTCGCATGGATTATGTAGATGTTGGAGGTATCATGCCTCCGCGTGGGCGCCGTCTTCCACCCTTCATGGGGCCGAGGCCTCATCCGAGCCCGTATGGTCCATAGTCCCGACGTGATCGAGAGTTCCCGGATCCACACGTCCCACTTCAAGGCTATGCGGGGGATCTCTACGATGACTACTACGGAGCTGGAGATGACTCAGCTGGATCTCGACACTAGTAGTTTGTGAAGGTGTAGAAAAATAGTGTATATGTTGGTGTCCTGGGAACGGGGGTCCCCAAACTTGCCTGCCTGCAGCCTGCAACGTGGCTCAAGCAGTGACCCAATACGGCTCGTCTTCATCAACCCAAGTTCAAGACCCTTGCGAGGGGCCAAGCCTCACAGGGCGGACGACACAAGGCCTCCTCAGGGGTGGCCACACCAGGCAGGCTCGCAAGGAGGCGGAGAGATCAAGGCAAGGGGTACCTCACGAGGTGCTCGTGACGCAAGCCATGACGATCAAGACCAGGTGGTCGCCAGCCTGCGAAGTGTCCCTGTTTCCTCTTTGGTGCAAAGGGGGCAAGCACAGGCGCGACGTACCGAGGTATCAAGCAAAGGTTTCCATATCGGTGCAACAAGATCAAGACTAGTAGAGCGGCAGGACGGAGGTCACCGTGGAGCCCAAGACAGCGTCATCGCGAGTGCCTTTGGCAGTCGAAGACCACCTTTAGTCAGGATAGGTGGTACTAGCTGTCCCCCTTCAAAATGGTTGTTGTTGGCTTCCTTCCCGATCAATATTTGGGAAGAGGACCAGGGCCTCTATAAATAGAGATAGTGTAAGTGCATCTAGTGCCACCCCTAGTTGGTTTTGGAGTATTGACGACAAAGTTGGTTGAGGGACTAATGCGTTTGTGAGAATTGCAGGATAACGCAGGTAGTGTCCCTCATTGATTCGGTTTACCTACCGGAGATGACCCCTAAAAATGTATGAAGACATTGAAGACAATGGTGGTATGAGAAGATATTCATATTGAAGACTATGACATGAGAAGACATTGCGTGAAGACTATGGAGTGTGAAGACTGTGTGGTTTCGTTGTTTCCTTTTCTTCTTTGTTGAGTCATAGGAACCATCGTACTGTTAAGTGGGGTCCAAGTGAACTAAGTCAGAGTGACTGAAGTGATGCTCAACCCAAATCCTATGTCTTCGAGCAAAGACAATGAGAGCAAATCTTATCCAGAGCTGGATGAGTCAGCTTTGCTTGTAGCCCAAGTAAAGTTGCCGTGTGTGTTTGAAATCTGACCGTTGGAACACGTGTCAGTTCCTTAGTGACCCAGGGTCATTTCGGACAAATCAGGTCGGGTTGCCTTGTGGCTATAAATAGCCCACCCCCTACACCATAAATTGGTGGCTGCTCAGAGTTAGTGCACGGCTTTTGTCGTTTGAGAGCAACCCACCTCGAAGCATTTGAGAGAGAGAAATCCTTGAGAGGACAAAGCCCAAACACCCAGAGCCAAAGAGTGTTAGGCATCACTGAAGTCTTTCTATCTGTGTGACCTGAAGACTTATTACACTTGAGGACTGTGAATCCTCCAGCCGGTTAGGCGTCACGTTCTTAGCATCCAAGAGTCATTTTGGATTGCCGGTGAACGAAGTCTGTGAAGGTTTGGAAGTCTACCTTGAAGACTTACCAGAGTGATTGGGCGAGGACTGGGTGTCCTTAGCTCAAGGGGAATAAGGTGAAGACACGGTCTTCTGAGTTAAATCTCAGCCTCCCTAACCAGACGTACAGTTGTCACAACAACTGGAACTGGTCCAACAAATCCTGTGTCTTCAACAAGCGACTGGTTCTATCCCTTTCCATCCTTTACTTAAGTTTGTCTTCATGAAGTCACTGCCTATCTGTATATCTGTTTGACTTCATTGCTTGACTACTACTGTTGATTGGCTTCACACTTTCTTCCATCCTGATCCTTACTACTTAGCTGCTATTAGTCCTGTACTTTCACATCATTGCATATTTGACTATGGCTTGCTTATGGTAGTTTATCTTCCACTGCATATCAACTAGGTCATTTCTGTTGTTTGTCTTGGAAACTTCTAAGTTTTGAAGACTTTCATAAAAATCGCCTATTCACCCCCCTCTAGTCGATACTAGCACTTTCAATTGGTATCAGAGCAAGGTACTCCCTTGTTCTGTGTGATTCGGTTTAACCACCTGGAGTTTCAGCTATGTCGACTGCAGGATTGAGGAATTTATCTTGCCCCACCTTTGACGGTCATGAGTATCCTCGGTGGAAAGCCATGATGAAGAAGCGACTCATGGCTATGGACAGCAAACTGTGGACCATCACCGAGATTGGTCTTACCGATCTATGCAAGATGGCGTAGGCTAATGACATTCGCAAGTACACTCTACTGAACCTCACAGTGAAGGATGTCATCTGCTCCCGCCTGTCCCGAAATCAGTTCAGGAACGTCATGCACCTCAATCATGCGAAGCTAATCTAGGACCGGCTTTCTGAGGTCTATGAAAGTCATCTTCATCGTCATGATCCTTGGCTTGATGACTACAAGGAGTCTCTTAAAGAGACGACCTTTCCACCTGAACCGTCTTCATCTTCACCATGCCTCATGGCAGGGGGTGCTAAGGTAACTGAATGCTATCCTTCTGAAACTAGTGATGATGAATCAGGTGATGAATTTGGCCCCAGCTATGTCAAACTTGCTTCCCTTGCCACTAAACAACAAAGAGCTTTGGAAAGGATTCAAAACATGCTTAGTAAGAGCGATGATATGTTGGACGAAGAAATGGATCAGTCAAAAGCTTGGCCTGAGAGTCTTCAGAGACTTCATTCTAAGTTTGACGCCCTTCAGTATCAACATAATGCTCTCTTGTCTGATCATGAGAAACTTTCTTCTGAATGTCTTCAAAGAGAGCAAGATCTTGAAAAGATAAGGGTGGATTATGAAGATCTTCTAAGGAAGCATGATTCATTACTTGCTCAACAAATCAGCGTTGCTCAGGGTGAATTTGAACCACCATGTTTAAAATGTATTGAGCGTGATAACGCTGCCCCTGTTGCTGAATGTTCCACTGCTGCTGTTGTTTCATTGTCTTCAACTACTGATGTGGTTACTAACCCCTCTGCGGAGGATACCACTACTATTGCTGATGAAAATGCTAGGTTGAAGACATTGCTTGAAACAGGGATGTACACAAGTTTTAAGGGACATCAGACACTCTGCGATGTCCTCAAAAATCAGATTCTGAACCGAAACCCTAGGAAAGAGGGTGTTGGGTTCGAGAGGAAAATGAAGGCTGATGGTTCCTACTAGAAGCCTGGGGCAGTATCCCAAAACCACTTGGGTTGCTGCAAAGGAACCTTCAGTGGATCCATCCACTTTATCTGGATTTACCTGTGCTAATCCTATTATCATTGATGAATCCTTTGGTGCAAACTATAAACTATTCAAAAATCAAAATGGTGAGGTGTTTGCCAGGTATATTGGTACTAACTGCAGGAATGGACCTCCTATGAAGAAGATCTGGGTTCCCAAAAGCTGCCTTGAGAATCTTCCAGTGAATGTCATCATGACACCACCAGGGAAGAAGACAAACCCCAGACCAAAGGCATCATATGGTCCAACGGCTTCAAACGAACACAGGACTCACTTGAGTCACCCTAACGCCAATGTTTTGCAGGGAAATCATACTCAGACTCATGAATATGAGCATGTGTCTTCAAATCGCTATGTTCATAGAACTAAGAACTTTTCTGCTTATTCACATGAGTATCATTCATCTCCTGCAAGGTTATTTGCTAGGGCTTCAAAGCCAAAATTCTCAGATGCTGCACTTAGACTCATTGCTTCTAAGCCACCCCTGAAAATGTGGGTGGTGAAGAAGAATTAACTCTCTTTTGCAAAATGTGGTCTCCAGCCAGCAATCAAAGGCGTCCGATATTATTGCTGGGGACCTAAAACATAAAGGGACGCATGATAAAATGACTTACTATGTATTCCACATATGAATCTCTTATCTGTCATACTGTGTGTTCTAATCTTGATCTAAGCTGTCATAATCCTAGTGTGCGTCAAATGCTTATGCTTCACAACATACCTTGTGAAGCCTATCCTCCTAACTGCACTGTAGGGCATGTCACCAAAAGCTTCAGAATGTTGGCTCTGGCATCGAAGGCTAGGACATGCTGGCATGAGGAACTTACACTCACTCGTCAAGAAGAAGCATGTCATTGGCATCGAGGATGTCAAGTTCAAGAAGGATCGTCTGTGTGGTGCCTGTGAAGCTGGAAAGATGACAAGGGCAAAGCACCCCTCGAAGAAAATCATGAAAACATCTCAACCCTTCGAGCTGTTACACATGGACTTATTTGGACCTACGCACTACTCCACCCTCACAACAACTGCCTGTCTCTATGGCTTTGTCATTGTTGATGACTACTCAAGATACACATGGGTTCATATAATTCTTTACAAGACTGAAGTGCAAGATGTCTTCAGACGCTTCGCCAATTGAGCAATGAACAATTATGGCGTGAAGATCAAGCATATCAGAAGTGACAATGGCACTGAATTCAAGAACATATGACTTGATCTGTATCTGGATACAATGGGAATCACTCATGAGTTCTCTGCTCCATACACACCTCAGCAAAATGGCATCGCTGAGCGCAAAAACAGAACCCTCATTGAGATGGCTCGAACAATGCTAGATGAATACAAGACACCAAGAAAGTTCTGGCCTGAAGCTATTGAACAAAACATCCATAAGCTTCTGAACAAAACATCCTATGAGCTCCTTACTGGCAAGAAGCCAAATGTTAGTTACTTCAGAGTATTTGGAGCTAGATGCTGGATCAAGGATCCCCATCACAAGTCAAAATTTGCATCTAAGGCTCACGAAGGCTTCATGCTTGGCTATGGAAAGAACTCAAACTCCTACAGAGTTTTCAACCTCTTTCTCTACAAGATCGTCGAAACTGTGGATGTGAGATTTGATGAAACCAATGGTTCACAAAGAGAACTCCTGCCAAGTACACTAGATGAAGCTCCTCCAAGCGAATCTATCAAGCTGATGGGAACTGGTGAAATCATGCCTTCTGAAGCACAACCTGAAGAGGAACTTATCATCTCTGCACCAAATCAACCTGAAGACAATGCTCAGACCGAAGACAATCCTCTCAATGATGACAATGATCAGCAAGAGCAAAGTCTTCGTCATGTTCATCCTCGTGTTGCAAATGAAGTACAAATCGAGAAGATAATTGACAGCATCAATGCACCTGGTCCACTTACTCGCTCAAGAGCAACACAGTTAGCAAACTTCTGTGGGCACTTTTCATTTGTGTCAATAACAGAACCCAAGAAAGTTGCTGAAGCTTTTATGGAACCTGAATGGATTCAAGCCATGCAAGAAACTCAACAGTTCAAGCTGAATAATGTTTGGGAACTTGTCAAACGACCTGACCCTCGCAAGCATAACATTATTGGAACGAAATGGATATATCGAAACAAGCAAGATGAGCATGGTCAAGTTGTCAGAAACAAAGCACGTCTTGTGGCTCAAGGATATACTCAAGTTGAAGGAATTGACTTCGATGAAACATTTGCTCCTGTTGCTAGGCTTGAAGCTATTCGCATACTGCTAGCCTATGCTAATCATCACAACATCTTGCTATATCAAATGGATGTGAAGAGTGCATTTCTCAATGGCAAGATTGAAGAAGAAGTATATGTCGCTCAACCATGTGGCTTTGAAGATCCAAAACATCCTGATATGGTGTACAAGCTAAACAAAGCACTGTATGGCCTCAAACAAGCTCCTCGCGCATGGTATGATACGATCAAAGACTTCCTGAAGAGAAAAGGCTTCAAACCAGGATCCCTCGATCCCACACTCTTCACGAAGACATATGATGGCGAACTGTTTGTGTGCCAAATATATGTGGATGACATTATCTTCGGCTCCACCAACCAGAAGTATAGTGATGAGTTTGGATACATGATGCAAGAGCAATATCAGATGTCCATGATGGGAGAACTGAAGTTCTTCCTTGGTCTTCAAATTCGTCAGCAAAGCAATGGCATCTTCATATCTCAAGAAAAATACCTCAAAGATTGTTTGAAGAAGTTTGGAATGGAAGACTGCAAAGGTTATACGACGCCAATGCCAGCCAAACACCACCTTGGTCCCGATGACAATGGTAAAGTGTTCGATCAAAAGGTATACCACTCCATGATTGGTTCTTTACTTTATCTATGTGCATCTAGGCCAGATATTATGCTTAGTGTTTGCATGTGTGCTCGATTCCAAGCGGCACCAAAGGAATCGCATCACTTAGTTGTGAAGCGAATTCTTCGATATTTGGCTTACACCCCAACACTCGGATTATGGTATCCCAAGGGCTCAAAATTTGATTTGGTTTGATTCTTGGATGCTAATTATGCTGGTGACAAGGTGGATCGCAAGTCTGCATCAGGCACATGTCATTTTCTTGGTCGATCACTTGTCTGTTGGTCTTCAAAGAAGCAGAATTGTGTATCACTCTCAACTGTAGAATCTGAATACATTGCTGCTGGTTCCTGTTGTGCTCAGCTTCTATGGATGAAGCAAACTCTTAAGGACTATGGCATCAACCTGAAACAAGTACCTCTCTTCTATGACAACGAGAGTGCCATCAAGATAGCCAACAATCCAGTCCAACACTCGAAGACAAAGCACATTGAAATTCATCATCACTTTCTCAGAGATCATGTCATGAAGAAAGATATCGATATCATTCACGTCAACACTGAAGAGAAACTTGTAGATATCTTCACAAAGCCCTTGGATGAGAAAAGGTTTTGCAAGTTACGGTGTGAGCTAAATATCTTGGAATCCTCTAATGTCCTGTGATTAGGCACACATCCTAACACTTATGCATGTTGATGACTTAGATGTGCAACACACAAAGTAATGTATATCTTCAATCAATGAAGATTTACACTCTGAGTGTGAATACATTAACATGGAATTTGACTTCGGAGCGCCACGATAATTGTGCGCCGTGTCTGGGTCTAATACTTCCTATACGGTGGGTAACGCCACCACCAAATTTCTCTGTTTGAAGTGTTTCACTCATGGCGTTACTTTTGCAAAGACTTCGCATTTGGTTTGTCTTCAGTTTCAATTTATCTTCATGATTTTCTGCGCTATGATGATTTGATTGCATATATATATATACTAGTGTTCTGTCCTCTATAGCATTCACTTATAGCTATGTCTTCAAGTTGAATCTTTTGAACTAAGTGAATATGATCAGACCCTAACCACTCTATGCTTTCTATCTCAAACTCTATCTGTCCAAATCATATGCATTCCATTGAAACTGTCGAATGTCTTCTCTGCGTCCTAGTCAGCAGAAGGCAAATAGACAAACATTAAATTTGTTTTAAATGACTTATCCTTATTATTGAAATCCGGAGAAGCCGGAACAACTCTCCGACATGCCTGGCGGGCGTGGGAACGTGGGACAACTCTGAGTATGTTGCATGCTTGCCACGTGCCCCTCAGATGTGAACTGCCAGGGGCACCAGCGTAATTGTGTTGTGCCGCTCACCTACTTATAAATACTTGTCCCCTGCGGTAAAGAAATCCTTCTTCCACCTCTCCACCTCGTCAAAACCCTAGTGCCACCGCTAGCTCTCGACGACGCCGATGACGAAGCGCCTAGCTGCCGCAACTTCTCCAACGCCGTCCTCACGCCGGCCGGAAACATCGTCCTCTCCTCCGTCGCCGTAGGTGTCCTCCGTCGGCAAGTTAGGGCACGGTGGGCTGAACTGCTCGGTCTCCTATTCATCCCATCAAGCAGTTCTTTGTGCGGTAATTATAACTCTATTTTTACCACCTTTTTGATCTTCATAGATTCATCCTATTTACCGAAAGTGGTTTCTACCTACTCAATGTTAGATCTATTCTGTCTGCATCTCATAATGCCTAGTCTATTCACTTAGATTTCCTATCTAGTTTGATTCCTCACTTGTACTTATTCATGGATTGGTACAAATCTGGAACCAACTCACCTCATATAAGTGAATGTCTTCGCATCATGAGGTCAATGTCTTCAAACTGATTTATCTTCAAAATCTTCTGAGAATGCATATGACCTCTTCCCCTTCCCTTGCATCTCTAATGCTGTCACAGGTACATGTCCGTGGGAGAATCCCTTGGTTCTCATAGTCTGCATTCGTTTGCAGAATACTTACAACATCATATCAATTCTCCTGAAGCCAGTTCCTGCTTGACCAGCAAGCGAAAGTCTCTGAAGCCTTTGAACATATTGAAGCCATTCAGTTTGAAGCTCATGGCTGCAGAAAAATCAGCAAGGAAGGGTGGCAGACAGCGCTGAGAAGGAACATCCAAAGATCTGCCTGATGACCTAGCAGAGCTCTACAAGACAGATCCTGAAGAGACATATCATCAGCGCAAGACACGAATCCAATGGATTCGACGCTATTGGGCTGAAGAGTGGTTCAAGTACAAGTTCGTAACCAAGGAATATGTAGAGAAAAATGCAATCAAGAGTCCTTGGGGCGATATTCTCTATCGAGGTCTTCAACCCAAGAACAGAGCTGAAGCTATTGCACAAGATTTCTATCCTTGCATGGTCCGTGGACCTCAGCCTGAGAATGCCGATCCCACATCATTACTCTGGTGTCGTGATAATGATCTCTTCAAGCGCAACTTCCAGCACGCAAAGGCTTCGGCCAAGGAAAACAAGAAGTCATTGGGACTAGACTTCAACCCTGGTCCCTCTACTCCTCGTGCTGACGGCTCTCGTGATGCAGAACCCAATGTCATCGGCCCCTTCTCCAACCTTGACGGCCTCATCACCTACATCTTGGTTTAGGGTGCCAGAGTAGATCATTCTGATAATGATGCTGACACTGATGAAGCCCCAGCTCCTCCTCCGAAGCCACAGAAGCAAAAGAAGCTAAAGGCTTCTAAATCAGCACCTCCAAAAGCTTTACGTGCGAAGCCTCTGGCCACTGCACCTCCTGAAGCCAGTGTGCAGTCTGAAGATCAATCCCGCATCTCCACGAAGACGGAGAAGAAAAAGCAACTTGTCAGGCATACTGATCAAGCCTTGACTCCTGCCGCCATTCTGCGCGAAGAACCCATTGATCTGTCCAGTGATGAAGATCTTGCTGATGATGCCCTTGAGCAACTGATAAAGAGCAAGGAAGAAGCAGAAATCTTCAACAACTTGCCTCTCTTTGATGTGGCAATCATCCATAACTTCATTGATGAGTGGTTCGACACCCCCAATCTAAGCTTTGAAGATTTGCAGCTTCCCATTGGCCTCAGCGTCTCTTTCAATGGCGCCATTGCTTCTGAGCTAGCTCTTGCTCAGCGCATCGTTGAGCTGAAGAACAAAATTGATTATGGGAAGGCTCAATTCAAGAAGCATGTGGCGAAGCTCAGTGTTCAAGACGTCAGAAACTTCAAGGTCATGCTGCATGAGCTTAAAGAAGCTTTTCTGAAGAAGCGCCAAGAAGCTCAAGGCTCTCGTGAGCGCATGAAGAGTTTGGCTGATAAGTGTGTGCTTGCCTACAATGAGGCTGAGAAGCGCAAGTCACTTGGCCGTCCTGGCATTGACCCCAGGATGGCTGCAAAGAAAAAGAAGAAGCTTCCTGCTGACCAGCCTGCACCTTCAAGCCAAGAAGCCCCTCGCATTATCTTCCCAAGCAGCATGACTGGCTCGAAGCCAAAGGTCACCACAACCGCTTCAGAACATAAGAAGACGAGGGCTGCCAAGGCTGAAGCCTGAAAGAGGAAGAATACTGAAGCCTCTGATGTCGCTCCCTCCAAGAAGAAGCGCAAGACCAAGAAGACTAGGGCTGCTCCCACAGAGCCCTTAGTTGTTGAACCCATTTCAGTGGTTCGCCCTGCGTCAGAACATCAAGAAAGAAGCATGATAGTTCATGAGCCTGCTTCCATAGAGGCTCATGAAGCTGAAGATATACCAGCAGCTGAAACCACCGCTGCTGAAGAAATTGGTCATGATGACAATGTTGAAGATGATGAAGTTCTTCCTCAGATCGAACACAACGTGGTATCATCGCCTGTTCTTACGAACATCGAACTCATCAGCATTGGTCGTCCTCTGACGCCAATTGCTTAGGATGCATCGTGGGCTGATCACCCACAGCAACAAGACTCCCCAAGTACTCCCCAACAACAACAACAAGCTACACCACCCCTGCAAGAAGAAGATGAAGACTTTGAGGCCCAGCCAACTCCATCTCCAAAGGCGTTGCCAGCACTTCGCAGGCTTCGAAAAGGACAAAGGCCTCAAGTCCCTCTGTCGAGCGTTCTAGAAGGATAAGTGCAACACCAAACTGTTGCACGTCAAGTATTTTTTGAACCCACTCCAACTGTGAATGTATCCATGTCTGAAGCCCAAGCTGCTGAAGACATTCCGGCTGCATCAGCCGAAGAGAATCAAGAAGACGTACGTGTCCCTGATGTGAACGTGCCAGTGCCCGATCCTCCTGTTCATCAAGAGGAGGTTGAAAATGTTGAAGCTGCCACCACCAACGACAATGAAGCCGATGACGTTGTCATGGCTGACGCTAATGTGGAGCTTGAACCAACCAGTGTGCCTGAAGCTAATGAGGCCATTGCACCTGAAGCTAATGAGGCAACTGCTCCTGAAGCACCTGTTGTGCAGCCTGAAGCCTCAGCTGTTGCCCCTGCTCCAGTTCCGCCACCAAGGCCCCATATAGTTGAGCAAGCATACAACCATGGTCAGCTAACCACTATTCGATGGCCCATTCTGGTACCTTCGCCTACTGCCTCTGGACCTCAATTTTATTATCATGTTGAGCATAGGTGTGACGCCCGGGTAATTAAGATACAGTGATCCTTTGTAATGATGCCACGTCACCTTGATTACTGTGGCTAATCTCGCATTAGTTCGAAAACGATTCGAATTCAAACTTGAATTTTTGGCAAACAAACAAAGTTTTCAAACTTTAAAACAAAAATGTTCGGACCGTGTCAAATATTGCATAGATAATTATGCTGAAGTAAACACATTTTTAGAAAATGTCTAAATAATTTAAACTGATTTAAAACAGAAAAGAATTAAATAAAAAGTAAAATCAAAACAAAAGAAAGGAAACCCCCGCGGCTCCCCATGGGCCTTGGCCCATCCCACCCATCCGTCCGACCCTACCGAAACGGCCCACCCGACCCTCCTGCTTAGCCCCCTCCCCCAACCCGAACCCTAGCACCACTCCCATTCCCCCCCCCTCGCCGCCCCCACGATCTGGATCGGGCTCGATCCCGATCCCGTCGTCCCCATCCCACGACCCCCACTCCCTTCCCCACGG
>NC_041393.1:295620591-295626818 GCF_002162155.2 Triticum dicoccoides
CTTGCATTAGAGTAGTGTAGCATGTTACTGCTTTCGTTAATCCTATTCTGATGCATAGCCTGACATTGTCGCTACATCTGTTGATACCTTACCTGCAATCCTATATGCTTAGTATAGGATGCTAGTTTATCATCATTGGCCCTACATTCTTGTCAGTCTGCCTTGCTATACTATCGGGCCGTGATCACTTGGGAGGTGATCACGGGTATATACTATACATACATACATACTATACAGATGGTGACTAAAGTCGGGTCAGCTCATTGAGTACCCGCAAGTGATTCTGACGAGGGGGCTGAAAGGACAGGTGGCTCCATCCAGGTAGTGGTGGGCCTGAGTTCCCGACGGCCCCCGACTGTTACTTTGTGGCGGAGCGACAGGGCAGGTTGAGACCACCTAGGAGACAGGTGGGCCTGGCCCTGTTCGGCATTCGCGAATACTTAACACGCTTAACGAGATCTTGGTATTTGATCTGAGTCTGGCTACGAGCCTATACGCACTAACCATCTACGTGGGAGTAGTTATGGGTATCCCGACGTCGTGGTATCAGCCGAAGCACTTCAGACGTCAGCGACGGAGCGGCGCGCGCCGAATTGGACTGGAACGCCACTAGGCTAGGTCTGCTTTCGGCCGCCCTCGCAACGTGCAGGTGTGCTATGGGCGATGGGCCCAGACCCCTGTGCGCTTAGGTTTAGACCGGCGTGCTGGCCTCTCTGTTGAGCCTAGGTGGGGCTGCGACGTGTTGATCTTCCGAGGCCGGGCATGACCCAGGAAAGTGTGTCCGGCCAAATGGGATCGAGCGTGTTGGGCTATGTGGTGCACCCCTGCAGGGAAGTTAATCTATTCGAATAGCCGTGATCTTCGGTAACAGGACGACTTGGAGTTGTACCTTGACCTTATGACAACTAGAACCGGATACTTAATAAAACACACCCTTCCAAGTGCCAGATACAACCGGTGGTCGCTCTACCTCAGGGATATGAGGAGGGGATCGCCGGGTAGGATTATGCTATGAGATGTTACTTGGAGATGCTACTTGGAGGACTTCGACCTACCCTCTTCTGCCTGTTGCAAGACGAAGGTGACCAGAAGCGTAGTCTTTGATAAGACTAGCTATCCCCCTCTTATTCTGGCATTCTGCAGTTCAGTCCACTGATATGGCCCTTTACACATATACCCATGCATATGTAGTGTAGTTCCTTGCTTGCGAGTACTTTGGATGAGTACTCACGGTTGCTTTCTCCCCCCTTTTTCCCCCTTTCCCTTCTTTCTGGTTGTCGCAACCAGATGCTGGAGTCCAGGAGCCAGACGCCACCGTCGACGACGACCCCTACTACACCGGAGGTGCCCCTACTACGTGCAGCCCGCTGACGACGACCAGGAGTAGTTTAGGAGGATCCCAGGCAGGAGGCCTACGCCTCTTTCGATCTGTATCCCAGTTTGTGCTAGCCTTCTTAAGGCAATCTTGTTTAACTTATGTCTGTGCTCAGATATTGTTGCTTCCGCTGACTCGTCTATGATCGAGCACTTGTATTCGAGCCCTCGAGGCCCCTGGCTTGTATTATGATGCTTGTATGACTTATTTTATTTGTAGAGTTGTGTTGTGATATCTTCCCGTGAGTCCCTGATCTTGATCGTACACATTTGCGTGCATGATTAGTGTACGATTGAATCGGGGGCGTCACAAGTTGGTATCAGAGCCGACTGCCTGTAGGAATCCCTCTTCCAACTCCTTGGCCGAAGTTGAGTCTAGACATTGCAAAACTTTTACTAACATGGCTGTGTGTCTTACGGGCACACGTCGCCATTGGGTGGTACTAGGATCTTTTACTCCTCGACCTTTACTCTGGGATTCTGAACTCTCTTCTATTCGGGTTAAACGATTTTGCTAAAAACAAAACTAACTTTAGGTTCTCGCAAGTACCTTTCCCGGAGAGCCCCTCACTCCAGATGATCGCCTGCTACATCAGAAGATTTCGAAGATACTCTCTGATGTTCTCTCCAGACTTTGTGCCCATCACTTTTGCTATTCTTGACCACCGATAAATCCGTATGGATAACTACTTACACTTGCCATTCATACGATCATCCCCCATTGATCTTGTTATTACAAGATACCCCGAAGTTTCTTTACTGTTCCGAAAATACTTTGTGCCTACTGCCTAGCAGTTCTTTGCCACATGAATACCCCTTCAAATAAATCCTCGCACTTGTCGAGTATCCGCTCATCCCCAGTTGTTCATGTGTTTCACAAAAGTCTTCAAAATATTATGCGATCTTCTGAAAATCCTTTGGAGCCTTTGGCTCTTGAAATTCTTGCTTGCTCGCATTATGGTTAATCCCATAAGTCTCGTAGTCTTATTGACATTCCTTGTCATTATCATTTTGGGTCTATTGACTCAATATGTTTGCGAATACACGCAATCATCATTGATCCTTATAAATTACTTTTCCGGCTGAGCTGCCATTCTTTTAACTGGAATTGGTTCTCGACCAATCGAATTGTCTTTGATTGTACCCTAAGGCTATTCAACTTATCCACCCCTAATCAGAGCATTGCTTCTGACCCCTTGATTTGGGAATCATAATTCCTTTGCATTTGACAATTGAGTTAGTCAGTTGTTTCTATAATCCGGTGCACTTGCATTCCTTCTTCCTTTGATAGAGTATCGATACCCACACCAGCTCCGTGGTGGACCATCGGTTCCTTTGTTGGATTTTATGTCCTTCATAATTAATCACCTTGTGAGCTCTTTCCCCTGATACATAATGCCTTTGTTAAGTTGTATCCTCTGCTTGGCCAACCATGCTCTGCTTTCGGGCTTGTGTTATTTACTCTTGAAACTTGAGGTATATGTTTCTAAGAAGCCCCTATGGGTTGAACATATGCCTTCTCTAAACCGTGTGAACCCGAAAGTTTTCACGAGTCATACTCTTCTGGCGCTTCACCAGAAAAAATTTCAACACTGCAACTTCATCGAACGCGAGAAGTAAATGAAAGGTTATGCATTGGAGAAGTGGGAGTCGACCTTGAACCTTGCGTTCATGCCCATGGACACGATGTATAACTTATCATGGAAGCTGCTCGTAAAAATAGTTACCCCCTTGTTATAAGTTCATCTTGTATCCGTGGTTCAATCATTTATGATCGTGGTTTCTGACCATGTTCTCCTTTAAATACCATTTCTCGTGCAAGTTAAGCACTGGTCTTATGTAGAGTAATGCCCTAGTCCAACCTCTACTTTGAATTGTCGTCGAGTATTACCCCCTGGTATCTCGAAATTATCATGGAACTGCAGAACTTCTTATGAGTTCTTCATCAAGTACTACATTCTCACGGATTCCAATTTTACACGGGCTCTGCGTTATTAGACACTCAAAAGACACCGATAACTGAACCGAGTCCGCTCTTCGGTTCAACAACTCCTCAGTAAGCTTCTATAAGTACGAGTTTGTACCCGATCACGCCATTCCTAGCCTGTTTGGCTATATCATTGTCGTGACGATTCTAACTGTGCTACCTGGTCCTTATTCTCGGAGCACCAATTTTCGACGATGAACTAACCTTACGTCGATCCTCATCGTCATATCATTTCGCCTTGAACAACAAGCTTGGTTTCGAGTTTGTGTCGTACCCTTGGTTCCAATAACCTTTCACTTCATCATTACTTGACTTGATGTCGTCACTGATCGATTACATCTTCATGAACTCTCGCGACAAAGGTGTCGTGATCATCAACATTCTGAGCTCATCCAGGATATCAATTGAATTCATGAAGAGAAATACCCTCCTTGCCCACGATGAATTGTATTATCATCGACCACTTTATTGCCTTCCCACCAACACAAGCTTGTTCATGTTTGGTGTTATACCTTGAGTTCCTTGCTATCCTGCAATTGTTCTTCTTTACCTTGGAGTATTACCATCCTTTATGTCAAGAATGTTCTGAGATTTGTTCCACCTCTTGAGAATTCTTGACATAGAAATACTTCTCACCATCACCATTCTTTCTTGGTCCCTGTGTTAATTCCAACAAGTGAACGGTGTTGTTTGGATTCTTTCCTTCTAGCAACCCTATCTCTTTGAAGTTAATGGTCGAAAGTTCATTCTTAGGCTATTGATTATTGCATTACCATTCTGACATTGGTCGTGCAACCCAACCCATATTGCGGGCGCACCTTTCAACCAATGTTTAATTGTGTATGTTTTCCTCGAGCATACTTCCTTATATCATTTGATCTGACGAATGTTATCTCCTTGTTCACTTAATTGTGGACATCCATCTTTTGGGAATATTGGTGAATTGCCGTTGAGTTCACCAGACACCTCCTTGTCCTCTCCTTGGTTTAATGGTGAACTATTGCTTCAGAAACCCGCTCCCATAGTTCATTTCCCGAGAAGCTTGCAATGCCATTTCAACGATTTGTGTTGCGCCTTTTCTTCTCGGACATTCTGAGTCTGAGGTATCATTACACCAATCGGATCTGAATCTCGGTCAGATATGATGGTTGGGACAACTTTCCAAGAGTTATGATGTTGGTCCTTTGATGACCCGGTAACATGATGTCATGCCTAGCACCCCCCCCCCCTGGGTGGAGGACCTATTGTTGTAGTGTCCTTTTTAGCAAGTTTAGCCATTCTTCCATGAGGAAATTGTAAGACTTATTCTACAAGTTATTCCTGATGGATCCTTCGTGTTTCCAAAGTCTGATCTTCACACGAAGACCATGTCAAGGCTATCTCGAAGCATGTCAATGGTACTCCGATTTTCAACAGGAACATTTGAAGCACGATGCTAAATTTTATTTATCACTTATCCTAACACCGTTGTATGGGTAATATCATGAGATTCCTTCCCTCTTACCTAAATGGTTTTCTACTTTATATCATGTCATGGATATCATGCTCTGCTTGTCATTGGGAAGGATATACCCCTGAAATAGGTGTATAAACATTTTCCTTTCCATTGTTCTATTTGATCTGATGATCACTTTTTCCTTTCCATTGTTTTGTTTAACCTTTCTTGTGATCTATATGATCTAAGCAGTAATGTTCTCCTGCTTATGTAAACCCCTCGGTGTACAACTCTGTCAGCAAGACCCTGTTACTATTGTTGAAAACATTCCGGTAACCACCGATGGACGAGAACTTTGCCTATTGGCCCGCCTCGTTCAACGAGCAGGAAAATGGTTCTCTTCGTCCCTCGCCCTTGGTATCGATGTTGTTGCCGACATATCTGACAGGCTACCCTTTGACACACCTTACTATCATGACCGTGCAAAATGTCGGCCCCCTTCCTACTTTCAACCACATGGTGGGCCCATAACCCACAGTTCCACAGGATCGAAACCTGACTCTCCTGCACCCCTGTTACTAAAGCTAATCCTCACGCTTGGCTTCGTATGAAAGATCACGGGCCACCGTCATAGTGATCTATTATGGTATCAGGCGCAATACTTATTCCCATTGCACTGAACCCCTTTCACACCCTGTTTCAGGCAGCGAACGATTGTCTATCTGCTCGAAACTTCTCAGGATACCTCCTCACTTTGTCCTCAATAATGTCTAAGGGTTTTTAATTCGAGAGTTACTTCCCCCACCGTCCCCGATGTTATCAACAAGTTAGTCAACCTTGTAGAGGTCTGTTCTCCCAGCCCCTTTATTCTTTCGTAAGTACGGTGAAAGTTCCTGAAGAAAGGATGACAACTTGATCATGGTGGCTTGAAACAGAGAAATGAAGATATCAACGAAAGGGATCAACCTCTTCGAGAAGAGCAAGCCAGGATGAGAAGACCCGCTAGATTCGTTACCAAACTTTCCCCCTTAGTCCCCCTCTTAAATCTCGGGACGAGATTTCTTGTAGTGGAGGAGAATTGTGACGCCCGGGTAATTAAGCTACAGTGATCCTTTGCTAATGATGCCACGTCACCTTGATTACTGTGGCTAATCTCGCATTAGTTCGAAAACGATTCGAATTCAAACTTGAATTTTTGGCAAACAAACAAAGTTTTCAAACTTTAAAACAAAAATGTTCGGACCGTGTCAAATATTGCATAGATAATTATGCCGAAGTAAACACATTTTTAGAAAATGTCTAAATAATTTAAACTGATTTAAAACAGAAAAGAATTAAATAAAAAGTAAAATCAAAACAAAAGAAAGGAAACCCCCGCGGCTCCCCATGGGCCTTGGCCCATCCCACCCATCCGTCCGACCCTACCGAAAC